>NC_092248.1:2288264-2295764 GCF_036320965.1 Panulirus ornatus | reverse complement strand
CTTCACCCTCCCCTTTCCTCCCACAACATATGTCCATCCGACTTCGCCAACAGAGATCTTTGTGTCTCCATCTTCGCTACACGAGACGTTCCCTTGTGATAAGAATCCACTAGAACATGTTGTGCTCTTGTAATGTGGGACATATTCATATGTTTCCGTCACTCCAGGAAGCCGTCGTTACTACCTGCCTTACAATCTAGATTTCTGTCATGTGGAACTTTTTTGTTTCATGTTGGAGTCTCCAGTCACGGCTAAAAGCCCACATCAAGGCCGGGCCTTGATCAAACTATACAAAAGAAAAAGAAGAGAAGGATTTTACAAAATTCTGGAAGAAGTGAAAAACCTACCTTTTAAGATAATAAGAAAAGTGTCAGGTGATAGTTATTGGGAAAGGCATGAGAGGGTGGGAAGTTTCAAAGCTTCAACGTGCAAAAAAGAGAAAAAAAATTTCAAAACGGCCCACCTTTAAGTTCCCAACGGCCTCACAGCACTCATGTGACGCAGCAGCTTGGCGAGTTATTGCGTGGTCTAGCTAGTGGTGGGGGGCACACAGGCAGCCAGCTCTCGGGTGCAGGACCCAAAGCAATACCTGTAAAAGAGGGAAAGTGAGCCAAAAGTGAAGCGCAGGGCAAGGGGGTCATGTTTTTTAGCTGTTCATCTTTCTAAACTCATACCATCACTAACTGTCCAACGTTCCAGTCTTTTATTATGACTAACGACGCTTCGTTCCAAAAATTAATGTCCTCCATAACTGTCCTTCGCCTTCGACTCTCGTCTTCAATGACCATCCTTCGTCCCGGACTTTCAGCGAGCGGTAATTCTTTCTTGAGAAGGAGCCAAGCGCGCGTAATTACAAGTGTCGCCGCCTGACAAACTAACTGCGTCCGGTGTGACCGATTTTGGGTAATGACAAAGATTGTGGTACCCTGGCGACTCCCGCTGTCCTGGCTGGGCTGAGCGGGAGGGGAAGAGCGGGAGGGGAGGTGATGAGGGACGATGAAGACAGGGGTGAGCAGGTGGCAAAGGGAAAGGGGTCACAGGTGGTAAAGGAAAAGGGGGCGGGGATGTACTGAAGGAAGAATATTTATATATATATATATATATATATATATATATATATATATATATATATATATATATATATATATATATATATATGTGTGTGTATATATGAGTTTAGACGACAATGGCCCAAGAGAGTGTTTGTATATGGGGATACAAGGGAAGGACAGGTAACAGGAGACCTGCTGGTCTATGACGAGGTAACCTGCTGGTCTATGACGAGGTAACCTGCTGGAAGGACAGTTGTGTTGTCCTGAGGTTACGATCGTGGTTATACAGGAAACAGGAGAGTAAAGCAGAAGGCACCTCCCTGTGACACACCAGCCGGTAGAGGAGGGGGAAAGAAGAAACCTCTCTCCATCCAGTATGGAGAAACTATACTGCCCTGGTAATTCTAGAGGAAAGTGTAACGGAAAGTTTTTCTAACACTGACCGTTAGCTGGGAATGACCAGAGAGCAGGCTTGGGTGTGAAACAAGAAGGAAAACTGAATTCTAAAAGCACTAAACATAAATCTATGCTATATATCATCTACTGATAACAGATAACACTGAAGTATACCTCAGGCTTTGACTTGTAACGTACTGACAGTCGTTGCACTGAAACCATATGGCTGTAATTTAACCCAGTGGTCTACAAGTCTACCACGGAAAAAGAGAAATCTTTTTCCCACACATTGTCATCCCATCTCCCTTTTGGCTTCACGCTGTTATGTCCAGTCTCCAAATTCATCTCTTAACGTCACGACAATTTTCGCATTTTAGCTTTTGAGTCATTCCACCGAGGCTCCCCCACCTCCTCCTCCACCTCCTCCTCCTCCTGGGAACCCGTCCTCAAGCGCGTTGTGGTAATGCCCCCAGATCATCACCCGACCCTCCGTGTCTGTCCTTGCTCGTCTTAACTCAGTCTTAGCCTGTACACCAGGAGCCACGGGACTGCATTATCCTCGCATGTACCACACAACTATATCCTTATCTCTTATCTCCATGATTATTTTTGTGCCTACTCTCTGTTTTTAGTCTAATTCATATCTGACATTTGCTCCTCCCTGTCTTCCATTCATGCAGAACCTGGATTCGACATGGATTTCCATATGTGATTGGAAATTACGGACCACGTATTCCCTGCGTGTCGTATAAGGCTACTGAAAGGGAAGGGAGCGGAGGGCAGAAATCCTCCCCTCTCGTTTTTAATTTTCCAAAAGGGGGAACGGAGAAAGGTGCCAAGTGAGGATTTCCCTCAAGGGCTCAGTCCTCTGTTCTTGACGTTACCTCGCTAACGCGGGAAATGGCGAATAATATGTATATATATATATATATATATATATATATATATATATATATATATATATATATATATATATATATATATATGTATATCATTCTTGTGAGCTACTGAGAGTAAAACTAATTACGTATCTTTTTTAAGAGTTCTCGTAATGCATTTCCCTCCAGCGTCGGTGTACGATAACACAAGATACTAAAAATAACGAACTGTTGCAAGCAACAACGAATTGGGATCTATTGCCACATTACCTATTTCTGAAAGCAGCAAATAGGGATCTGTTATCAAACTGCCTATTTCAGAAAACAACAAATTGGGATCCGTTCAAAACGTGACCTATTTCGGGTAAATAAACTGGGATCTGCCTTCAGCTACTTCAGAAAACAACGCACCCATTACTGGCTGGCTGGCTGGCAGGGCGCCTCTCCGAACCATGACAGGGGCGCGGCGGCCCGGCCCCACTGGGACGTACTTTAAAATAAGTGATAAATCCAGTGGAAGACCCGACGCCCTTTCTGTAATCGATAGTGAGACAATTCAAATGCATCGCTCCGAACCATCTCCTCCAACCATACTTCACCGGTCGATCAAGTTTGAATGATCAATATATACACATGAAGGATCTTCGTAATATATATATATATATGATATTCATATGAATTATCTAATATATAAATGGTCAGCGTCAGAATGACTTTTTAGGTTCCCACAAAAAACTTGGTCGTCAACACTGCCGGCACTGTCGTCCTAGGCGGTACGACAGTTTGGGCTCGAGTCGTCATGAGCGGTTCGGGTGGCGGCGCATGACCAGTAGCCTAGGTAAACCGCTGTATGTAGACTTGTGGTGATGTGTCGCGCATAAGGGAACGCTCGAGTAAAAAAAGAAAAAAAACTGTCGCGAGTAATACGTCAATCACATTCTGAAGGATGGTTAATATACAGGAAAAACAGTGTTAAAAGAGAGAGAGGGAGAGAAGGTACTGGAATAACTGAAGTTGGCTTCTTGAAGACGGAGGACGAGATCAAACTTCCAGAAGTTGGTCAGGTAAGGTTGTGGTTGTGGTGGAGGTTATAGTGTTCACGAGTGTGCAACAGATTGGCTGGGGGACTCCTGCTTACAACCAGGGTGATCTAACCTTCCGAAAGGGTAAGGTGTTAAAGTGTTCGTATGGAAAGCGTATCTTAATGAACTGCTTGACGTATAGTAATGTATTTCTCTCTCTCTCTCTCTCTCTCTCTCTCTCTCTCTCTCTCTCTCTCTCTCTCTCTCTGCCCATACAATACTTGTAGGTCCTGAATTCATCTGTTATCTATCTTCAACTACATAACAGGTTTTTTTTCTTTTCAAATGTTTCTGTAGTTATTCCAAGCCCGTTCACAATTTACTGCCAGGGGCATAGTCCATAGTCTTTCTGCCATTTTAGCACTGCTCTTGTATACACTCGTGCTGGATATCTTTCAGTTGTATGATTGTAGACTTAATACCTCCGCTTCTTCCCTGTGTTGCGAGGTTTGAGTTCATGTCACTGTCTTGTCCCCTACCTTCAATTTACCGTCTTAGGCGTTGATTTACCCCGGTCTCTTTCCTCCCAAGTGCATCGCATACTTTGAGATCTTTCACCTCAGCTCATCTTGAATTGGCTCGCGAAGTTCTAAACTAGCTTATATCCGTGGATGACCAGACGACGTAGCTACATCCAATGTTGCCTCTCATGTATACAGTAAATACTTCCATCTATTTTCTCTCCTTAAATTCTAGTTTCTCAATTGCTGATGACTCCTAGATCTTCAGATGTTTGTTATAATTCCAATCACTATTCTACGTCAGGACTTCATGAGAGTTCAGCAACGTAGTGCATAAATTTTATTTCTCTCTCCCCTCCATGACTTATTCCCTTCGTTATGTCTTCGCTGAGTTCCATCAAGTTCACTTCGGCCTACTTTGTAGACTGAACACGACGAGGGTTTCCGATCCTCTTTGTGATGAACTGGATCCTATCCACTCTACGGACTGTAGTGTCAACACCAAGCATGTGATTATCCTATCCTAATTATCCTTATCCTAATTACAAGGAGAATGAAGACTTAAATCCTTGTGTTTATCTCGCTACAACACCTTCAACAGACATCTTTGCTTTCCCTCCACCAGTGAATTCTCTGATAATTAAAAACTCTCTGCTCCACACACACACACACACACATATATATATATATATATATATATATATATATATATATATATATATATATATATATATATATATATATATATATCTTTTCTTTTTCTTTTAAACTATCCGCCATTTCCCGCATTAGCGAGGTAGCGTTAAGAACAGAAGACTGGGCCTTTGTGGAATATCCTCACCTGGCCCCCCTCTGTTCCTTCTTTTGGAAAATTAAAAAAAAGAAAAAAAAATGAGAGAGGAGGATTTCCAGCCTCATGCTCCCTCCCCTTTTAGTCGCCTTCTACGACACGCAGGGAATACGTGGGAAGTATTCTTCATCCCCTATCCCCAGGGATAATGTATATATATATATATATATATATATATATATATATATATATATATATATATATATATATATATATTGTGTAAGCTCTCAAATGGCTGGTATAACTCAGGTGTCAAAAGTGTATTTACACTAAACAGATGAAGGTGACCGTAATATTGTGGTAAACAAACACACCTTCACTTTCCTTATCACTGCAGTACAGCTGATTCTGTATGAAAAATACAATACAATACAACTGCATGCCTTAAAATACAATACCACATACTTGTATACCTTAATATATATCATACACATGAATGTATTTAAAGAGGATTTCAAGTTACAGATTCAACTGCATGCCCTAAAATACAATACCATACATTTGCATGGTTTATTATACATTATCATTCGACTGCATGCCTTAAGATCCGACATCATACAACTACAGCCCTTCAAATACAGTATCATACAACAGCATGCCTTGCAATACATTATGCACCTGCATGCCTTAAAATACGATAGAATACAAGTGCATGTCTTAAAATACAATATCACATAAGTGCATATTTTAAGATATAAACTGTATGCTGTATACTGTATTATAATACAGTATCATACATCCGTATGCTTTCAAATATAGTATAATACATCCGTATGCCTTCAAATACAGTATCATACATTCGTATGCCTTCAAATAGAGTATCATACATCTGTATCTACATCTGAAATACATATGAAATATCATAATATGTGTTTTTGAATACAGTAACGCACATGTGCATGCCTTACAACAGAGTATCATATATATATATATATATATATATATATATATATATATATATATATATATATATATATATATTTTTTCTTTCTTTCAAACTATTCGCCATTTCCCGCGTTAGCGAGGTAGCGTTAAGAACAGAGGACTGGGCCTTGGAGGGAATATCCTCACCTGGCCCCCTTCTCTGTTCCTTGTTTTGGAAAATTAAAAAAAAAACGAGAGGGGAAGATTTCCAGCCCCCCGCTCCCTCCCCTTTTAGTCGCCTTCTACGACACGCAGGGAATACGTGGGAAGTATTCTTTCTCCCCTATCCCCAGGGGATATATATATATATATATATCTTTTCTTTCTTTCAAACTATTCGCCATTTCCCGCGATAGCGAGGTAGCGTTAAGAACACAGGACTGGGCCTTCGAGGGAATATCCTCACCTGGCCCCTTTCTCTGTTCCTTCTTTTGGAAAATTTAAAAAAAAAAAATACGAGAGGATAGGATTTCCAGCCCCCCGCTCCCGTCCCTTTTAGTCGCCTTCTACGACACGCAGGGAATACGTGGGAAGTATTCTTTCTCCCCTATATATATATATATATATATATATATATATATATATATATATATATATATATATATATAATCCTTCCTTATGGCGTAAATTTGGTTCCATGGCAATCTCATATTATACTACGTGTGAGAGAACTCAGAATTAATGTCGTTATGAATATAGATCAGAGAACAAATATATAGATCAAAGAACAAACTGTTCTGTGAAAGACAGAGAACAGATAACACGCGTGTTTGATCGCCAATGCATGCCAGTCCGAATCCAAAATCAGGATGTGGTTTGAACATGAAGAACTAAAGGAAAGAAACATGAAGAACAGAAAGGTGGAACTCATGATCATCCGAATATGAAGAACAGAGGATCAGAACTCATGATCTTCAGAACATGAACAAAAGGACGAAACCTCTGATCATCCGAACATGAAGAACAGAAGAACAGAACTCATGATCATCCAAACATGAAGAACAGAAGATCAGAACTCATGATCATCCAAACATGAAGAACAGAAGATTAGAACTCAGTCATCCGAACATGAAGAACAGAAGAACAGAACACATCATCATCCGAACACGAAGAACAGAAGATCAGAACACATCATCATCCAAACTTGAAGAACAGAAGATCAGAACTCATGATCATCCGAACATGAAGAACAGAAGATCAGAACTCATGATCATCCAAACACGAAGAACAGAAGATCAGAACTCATGATCATCCAAACACGAAGAACAGAAGATCAGAACTCATGATCATCCAAACACGAAGAACAGAAGATCAGAACTCATGATCATCCAAACACGAAGAACAGAAGATCAGAACTCATGATCATCCAAACACGAAGAACAGAAGATCAGAACTCATGATCATCCAAACACGAAGAACAGATCAGAACACATCATCATCCAAACAAGAAGAACAGAAGATCAGAACACATCATCATCCGAACATGAAGAACAGATCAGAACACATCATCATCCGAACATGAAGAACAGATCATAACAATGAGAACAGAGAAGACAATCAGGAGTTACACTGTTGGGAGATCAGGGCGTTAAAACATCAGGAGAGGGGCTTAGCCTGTCATAATATGATGGGAAGGTCACATACATTACCCACTTCGGAATATCAAGTACGGATGTTACCGGACTCCACCCGCTCGAAGTAATGACGTTGAAGCGTCGCCTTTGGCGAAGCTGTTAAGCACCACTGGGAGTAGTACTACGGCCTCAATATAGACTTTCTCACTGCGAAGGAGTTCTACCTTACCCTGCTCCTGGACGTTGCGCAGCCTTGTGGGTGTAGGAACCACTGGGAATTTTC
>NC_092248.1:2148264-2283264 GCF_036320965.1 Panulirus ornatus | reverse complement strand
AAGGTGCAGGAACCCCATGAGAGGTGTCAATAATAATAATAATATAATAATGATAATAATAATAATAATAATAATAATAATGATAACAACAACAAAAACAATAATAGTAATAATAATGATTAGAAACTCATAATAGTGATAATATCAATAATAACAATAATAATAATAATAATAATAATAATAATAATAATAATAGATAATAATAATGATAATAAGAATACTTCCCACGTATTCCCTGCGTGTCGTAGAAGGCGACTAAAAGGGAAGGGAGCGGGGGGCTGGAAATCCTCCCCTCTCGTTTTTTTTTTTTTTCTTTTTTTTAATTTTCCAAAAGAAGGAACAGAGAAGAGGGCCAGGTGAGGATATTTCCTCAAAGGCCCAGTCCTCTGTTCTTAACGCTACCTCGCTGTCGCGGGAAATGGCGGATAGTATGAAAAAAAAAAAAAAAAAAAAAAAAAAATAATAATAATAATAATAATGATAATAATCATAATAATAATAATAATGATAATAATAATAATAATAATAATAATAATAATAATGATAATAATAATGATAATCATGATAATAATAATAATATAAGAATAATAATAATAATGATAATAATAATGATGATAATAATAATAATAATAATAGTAATGATAATAATTATTTCCAAACTGGTTCTAAATCTGTCTACGCCCGTCTACTTAAATCCACTCTATATCTGTCTACATCCGTCTACTTAAATCTTCTAAATCCGTCTCCAGCCGTCTACTTAAATCCGTTCCAAATCCGCACTTACGACTGCCTCACGAGACGACACATTTAGCCATATCTAGAACTCGCTAATTCCCCCTAACACAACAGAAGCCACAGCACACGGTCTGCTGCCCCCGTCTGTGGCCCCTATGTCTGATAAATCATTTAACGGAGCGTGTTATCTTTTATTTTCCCCGGCGAGATGATCCCAAGGCCGTATGACGTAAATGTGACGACAATGTAGAGCAAGGACGTCAACCCTGAGAGGGGGGATGAAGCAATACAACGAAAACAAGTGACGAACTATTCCAGATTTTCATACCTTCTCATGTCTATCTATCTACCTATCTATCTATGTCTGTCTATCTATCTATCTATGTCTATCTATCTATCTATCTATGTCTGTCTATCTATCTATGTCTGTCTATCTAACTATCTATCTATGTCTGTCTATCTATCTATGTCTGTCTATGTATCTATCTATGTCTGTCTATCTATCTATCTATCTATCTATCTATCTATCTATCTATCTATGTCTGTCTATCTGTCTATCTATCTATCTATGTCTGTCTATCTATCTATCTATCTATCTATCTATCTCTGTCTATCTATCTATCTATCTATCTATCTTTCTATCTATGTCTATCTATCTATCTATCTATCTATGTCTATCTATCTATCTATCGATGTACCAAGTGATGGCCACGTGATACATATGGTAAACAGCGTGTATATGTATACAAAACAGGTGGGTTAGATGTGGGGCCGATGGCTGTTACCCTAATGGATTCGAACGCCAGTGCCTTCATCATGGTCAGCAACGCCAGCCACTACTACGCTACGGAGCGTGTGTGTGTGTGTGTGTGTGTGTGTGTGTGTGTGTGTGTACCGTTCGCTAATGTACGTACCGCGTACATGGGAGGTTCACCGTCCGTGTACCACTGCACCATCTGAGTGTTCAACAGGTGTTTCCTTCCTCCTGGCCAGCTTCACAGGAAGGAGGCAAGGTGTTCAACAGGTGTTTCCTTCCTCCTGGCCAGCAGCTCACAGGAAGGAGGCAGGTGTTCAACAGGTGTGTCCTTCCTTCTGGCCAGCTCACAGGAAGGAGGCAGGTGTTCAACAGGTGTTTCCTTCCTCCTGGCCAGCTCACAGGAAGGAGGCAGGTGTTCAACAGGTGTTTCCTTCCTCCTGGCCAGCAGCTCACAGGAAGGAGGCAGGTGTTCAACAGGTGTGTCCTTCCTCCTGGCCAGCTCACAGGAGGCAGGTGTTCAACAGGTGTTTCCTTCCTCCTGGCCAGCTCACAGGAGGCAGGTGTTCAACAGGTGTTTCCTTCCTCCTGGCCAGCAGCTCACAGGAAGGAGGCAGGTGTTCAACAGGTGTTTCCTTCCTCCTGGCCAGCAGCTCACAGGAGGCAGGTGTTCAACAGGTGTTTCCTCCTGGCCAGCAGCTCACAGGAAGGAGGCAGGTGTTCAACAGGTGTTTCCTTCCTCCTGGCCAGCAGCTCACAGGAAGGAGGCAGGTGTTCAACAGGTGTTTCCTTCCTCCTGGCCAGCAGCTCACAGGAAGGAGGCAGGTGTTCAACAGGTGTTTCCTTCCTCCTGGCCAGCAGCTCACAGGAAGGAGGCAGGTGTTCAACAGGTGTTTCCTTCCTCTTGGCCACAGGAACCCATCTGTGATCGACGTGTGTTTACGTCTAAGACCACACATGTTTTAGCAGGTGTTCTCCTGAAGAAGGGTGGTTCTACAGGTGTTAAGACTACTCAGGAAGGTATTAGCAGGTGTTTAGTGTACACTGTCGTCAGCATATTACAACCATAAACACATTGATCTTCACTTTGTCTTATCCATCTCTCGTCTGCGTATTGCCTGCTGGAGGTGTGCGTCTGCTTGCGCTACGAACAGGAGCTTGGTACCCTTTCAAGGCGAACACCCACCCGACACACCCTGCCATCGGAGCAATACAAAGACACCCGTGGCTCACCCTAACCCTGGACCAACGGGGGAGGCAACGGGGGTTGGCTCACCCTAACCCTGCACCAACGGGGGAGGCAACGGGGGTGGCTCACCCTAACCCTGGACCAACGGGGGAGGCAACGGGGGTGGCTCACCCTAACCCTGCACCAACGGGGGAGGCAACGGGGGTTGGCTCACCCTAACCCTGGACCAACGGGGGAGGCAACGGGGGTGGCTCACCCTAACCCTGGACCAACGGGGGAGGCAACGGGGGTGGCTCACCCTAACCCTGGACCAACGGGGGAGGCAACGGGGGTTGGCTCACCCTAACCCTGGACCAACGGGGGAGGCAACGGGGGTGGCTCACCCTAACCCTGGACCAACGGGGGAGGCAACGGGGGTGGTTCACTCCAACCCTAAACCAACGGGGGAGGGAACCCGTTGCTCACCACAGCCCTGCACCACCGGGGGAGGCAACGGAGGAGGAAGAGGAAGAAGGAGAAGGAGAAGGAGGAGGAGGTGGAGGAGGAGGAAGAAGGAGGAAGAAGGAGGAGGAGGAAGAGGAAGAAGGAGGAGGAGGAAGGAGGAGGAGGAGGAGGAGGAGGGAGTTGACGACGTGCCCTGCGAGGTGCGTCACAGTGTACAGCCGAGGGCGCAACACCACACCACACACCGCACGAGGGAGGGACCTTCCTCACACGTCGACCCAACAACTGAAGGAACACAGATACGATCGTGGTGTAGTGGTCAGCGTTGAGACCCATGAATTCCTAGGGTCTGGGTTCGAGTCCTAGACAAGCCAGCTGGCATAGACCTACCCTAGGTGTTCATCGTCTTGTTCGGGGCTAGACGATACATGGGGTACCTGGCGTAAGCTGAGGTGTGTGTGTATATACCAAGCGGCGTTCTAGCTACGTCTCTTCGTTGTATATCAACTGACTGTTACACTTCTTTCTTGTATCTCCCCTGATGATGTGATTATTACACGAAAGTGCACTTGGCAACTTATCGTGTTTCATTTCCCCCGTGGACTCATAGGAATATATATATATATATATATATATATATATATATATATATATATATATATATATATATATATATATATATATGAGGTTTAGAGAGAAGGAAACGCGAGCGAAAGAATCCCTCGCTGTAACACAAAAATTAACGACGTCAGGTCAGGGAAGCCCTTAAGAAACAGCGACAACACGACAGAATAACACACACACACACACACACACACACACACACACATACACTTCCTGGTGCCACTGTTAATACTTTCCATAGCGATCACACGAACCCTCTCATGTGTACCCTCATGTCATGCGCCCACCTCCACCTCCTCATGTCACGCTCCTCCTCACCTCCTCCTCATGCACGGAAGGCCACAGGTTGGCCACTACCCGTATAACACTCTAAAAAATGAGTTACTCCAGAGCCAATGGTTTCCCAGAAACGCCTCACATTGGGTCGCTGCCACCTGAAGCACTACTACGCGAAGGGGTTTGGGTAGATTCCACCTTAACGTGTAGTAGGGGTGATGTATCGCGAAGGGGTTTGGGTAGATTCCACCTTAACGTGTAGTAGGGGTGATGTATGGGGGGAGGGGTGATGTATGGGGGGAGGGGTGATGTATGGGGGTGATGTATGGGGAGGGGTGATGTGTGGAGAGGGGTGATGTATGGGAGGAGGGGTGATGTGTGGGAGAGGGATGATGTATGGGGAGAGGTGATGTAAAGTGGAGGGGTGATGTATGGGAGAGGGGTGATGTATGGGGAAAGGGGTGATGTATGGTGGAGGGGTGATGTATGGGGAGGGGTGATGTATGGGGAGAGGGGTGATGTATGGGGAGAGGGGTGATGGCTGCCTAATGTCATTTATTTGGGGGAGTTGGCTGCCCTGAGTGGCACTTAATAAGGGGTGTTGGTTGCCATGAGCGGCGCTCGCTAACCTTACATACCAAACATGAAAAAACAAAAGTATGTGTCTTTTTTTTTTTCTCTCTCTCCCCCCCTGACCTGGATACTCCAGGGCTTCCCCGACCACAAGTCGTATGTCTCTCTCTCTCTCTCTCTCTCTCTCTCTCTCTCTCTCTCTCTCTCTCTCTCTCTCTCTCTCTCTCTTATGGCCTCGCCTTCGTGTGTGTGTGTGTATGTGTGTGTGTGAGAGAGAGAGAGAGAGAGAATATAAACCATCATTGGCTGAGTGCACTCCACGACGGAACACCTGCTGCCTCCTAATACAGCCTTCACGAGGTGGACGTGCTCCTCCCTGACAACACCACGCGCTCCTCCCTGACAACACCACGTGCTCCTCCCTGACAACACCACTGGTGTTGGATCCCCATGACAACAACAGCACAGGTGGCTGGTCTGTCCCTTCCCCCTCCTCACCACACTTCGGCTACCTTCCTGCCAACACCACAGCAGCTGCCCCCACCCCTCCATGACACCACTACGGCTTCCTGACAACACAGACCACCACAAGGTGGTGGATGTGTCGTGACAACAGTATTCCGTGCATATACCACCACAAGGACGATCGGTGTCAACATCCACTGAACCAGCTGTTTCCTGGTTACACGAACGTAAACACCGAAGACGGATTCCTGAATGGGTCGTTCCTTTACCCTCTGCTGCTGGTCGTACGACCTTTATCTTCTGCTGGTCGTTCCTTTATCTTCTGCTGGTCGTACGACCTTTACCTTCTGCTGGTCGTACGACCTTTATCTTCTGATGGTCGTACGACCTTCATCTTCAGGTCGTACTACTTTTATCTTCTGCTGGTCGTACGACCTTTATCTTCTGCTGGTCGTTCCTTTATCTTCTGCTGGTCGTACGACCTTTACCTTCTGCTGGTCGTACGACCTTTATCTTCAGCTGGTCGCACGACCTTTACCTTCTGCTGGTCGTACGACCTTTATCTTCTGCTGGTCGTACGACCTTTACCTTCAGCTGGTCGTACGACCTTTATCTTCTACTGGTCGTACGACCTTCATCTTCAGGTCGTACTACTTTTATCTTCTGCTGGTCGTGCGACCTTTACCTTCTACTGGTCGTACGACCTTTATCTTCTGCTGGTCGCACGACCTCTACCTTCTGCTGGTCGTACGACCTTTATCTTCTGCTGGTCGTACGACCTTTATCTTCTGCTGGTCATATGACTTTTATCTTCTGCTGGTCGTACGATCTTTATCTTCTGCTGGTCGTACGACCTTTATCATCTGCTGGTCGCACGACCTTTCCCTTCTGCTGGTCGCACGACCTTTATCTTCTGCTGGTCGTACGACCTTTATCTTCTGCTGGTCGTACGACCTTTACCTTCTGCTGGTCGGACGACCTTTATCTTCTGCTGGTCGTACGATCTTTATCTTCTGCTGGTCGTACGACCTTTATCTTCTGCTGGTCGTACGACTTTTATCTTCTGCTGGTCGTACGACTTTTATCTTCTGCTGATCGTACGACCTTTATCTTCTGCTGCTGGTCGTTCCGACGGCTTTTCCCGCCCCACCATGCGAACACAGGGCTCGGAAAGTATGACAGCTGAAGTTTGGATCCCCTCACTTCAGAGATCTTACTGAAGTGGTCTTACGTCTATATCGTGTCACACTGTTCTCATGACGTCGTGTTACGTGTCAGAACGCCCTGGGCCAAGCACCGTGGCCTGACACGGTACTCCACGACACCACATACGTCATGCAGGGGGTGTCGTGTGCCGATGAGGTGCGGGGGCACAAAGGGTGTCAGGTGCGTGTGTCGAGGGAAGGGGAGGGAGGGTTGGTTGGTTGAGGGGGCCCACAAAGGGTGTGTCAGGTGGCCTCAGGTAAGGGTTATGGTTAGGGTCGCATGGGGGAAAGGGGGCGGGGAGGTGAAGGGGCATTGTCACCCCACTCCCACCCCCTTTTCCCACTGAACTCCCCCTCTCCCACTCATTCAACACCTCCCCCTATTCCCCTCTCCCCTTCCGTGTTAACCTCCCCCCTCGTCAACGACTGGAAGGTCTGTTATGTCTCAGTTGAGTGGGTTCAAGAATGATACAGCTGTCCAGAACCTCTCCTTCTGTCCTGGTGCAAGTACCGCTGCCTCAGTGAATAACAGATGTTGAAATAGAATGGGGTCTGTCTAGCTAACATGATTCTCTAGAAACAAAAGGAGAATCCTCAAAGGGTTCGTACGAGGTGGAGAGGGTCTTCCAAAGACCACCAAAGGCCCTGTGTGTGTGTGTGTGTGTGTGTGTGTGTGTGTGTGTGTGTGTGTGTGTGTGTGTGTGTGTCAGGCCAAAAGCTGGTGGACCTGAAACATACCACTTTATATTTCTTTCTCTTAAGTTCCCAGAAGAGAAAAACGACTTTAGAAGTAAGTGTGTTAAACACTTCGTCACTCTTGGTCGCCTTAGAAGCAGTTTCTAAAGGCAAGCAAAGGAGTGTCATCATCATTAATGACAGTAATTAACTCGCGCATGTGCGCGAGGTAGCGCTAGGAAAAGACAACAAAGGCCACATTCGTTCACACTCAGTCTCTAGCTGTCATGTATAATGCACTGAAACCACAGCTCCCTTTCCACATCCAGGCCCCACAGAACTTTCCATGGTTTACCCTAGACGCTTCACATGCCCTGAGTCAATCCACTGACAGCACGTCGACCCCGGTATACAACATCGTTCCAATTCACTCTATTCCTTGCACGCCATTCACCCTCCTGCATGTTCAGGCCTCGATCACTCAAAATCTTTTTCACTCCATCTTTCCACCTCCAATTTGCTCTCCCACTTCTCCTCGTTCCCTCCACCTCTGACACATATATCCTCTTGGTCAATCTTTCCTCACTCATTCTCTCCATGAGACCAAACCATTTCAAAACACCCTCTTCTGCTCTCTCAACCACACTCTTTTTATTACCACACATCTCTCTTACCCTATTATTACTTACTCGATCAAACCACCTCACACCACATATTGTCCTCAAACATCTCATTTCCAACACATCCACCCTCCACCGCACAACTTTATCTATAGCCCACGCCTCGCAACCATAAAACATTGTTGGAACCACTATTCCTTCAAACATACCCATTTTTGATTTCCAAGATAACAACTAGAATTACCCAACACGTTCTAAGCATGTGTGAAACGATCAACCATATCCTAAGTTAAATTTCCTGAAAACCAAGCCTAGGGAGGAGCCATCACCTCCAGGAGGAGGAGGAGGAGGAGGAGGAGTAGGAAGAGGAGGAGGAGGAGGAGGAGGAGTTCTGTAATTGTTCTGTATTTAGAAGGAAAAAAAATTGAAGATTAAGATGAGGTAATTCTACAGAGGAATGCTGGCCACTATTCTACATGTAGAGCCTCAAGAAAACAACACAAGAGGAAAGAAATGTCTTCCTTTGAATTCCATTCGGTCATGTAGGGACGTGTGTCATGGGCGGGTGTGCTCTGTTGCTGCTGAGGTAACAGGTAAACAGAGCATGGACCATCATCAACAGATGGGTTTGGTAACAGAGCAGGGACCATCATCAACAGATGGGTCTGGTAACAGAGCAGGGACCATCATCAACAGATGGGTCTGGTAACAGGAGGGACGTGTATAGAATAATAATAATGATAATAATAATAAGAAAAGAGGAATTAATAATAATAATGATAATAATGATAATAACAAGAAAAGAGGAAATAATAATAATAATAATAATAATAATAATAATAATAATAATAATAATAATAATAATAATAATAAACTAATAGTAAAAATAATAATGATAATAGTGAATTGTTCATTGACGTAAAGCAGGCCATTCTGCTGAAAATACACAGTTGGGATATTACAGAACTCGGAGGTCACTATTTAACTAGCGTGTGTGTGTGTGTGTGTGTGTGTGTGTGTGTGTGTGTGTGCGTCATGCATGCACGTATTAAAACACTGAAGAAATCATGCATAAACAAACGTCTCCTCTGGCCAGGAGAGACAGACAGAGACACAGCAGTCCTGGGCGTCCTCCCACAGGTGTATTTCATATAATACTTCCCATTACTTAGTCTGACCCCACAGTCAACCACGTCTTCATGAGTGGCCCCTCTGATATAAAAGAAAACGGGACTTCAATGAGAAAATGGAGGAAAAAGCTGTAAAATCCTTCGTCTTGGAACATCTTTTTTTCCTGCCACTACTTTGGGCCTTCCTCCCCTTTCCTCTGCCCCCTTTGCCTCCCCAGCAGCACACCCCCTTTCCTCCCCGGCCCCAGTAGCTGGTCAAACCCTCCCTACGCAGGACAATGACGTCTCAATGTCGGCCAAAATATCAACGTTCCCGCCTTGATTGATTCTGACTAGAAGGGGTTCTTGGTGCCCCAGCGACCTGAATAGGAAGTGGTCTGTCTGTCTGTCTGTCGCCCTTGAGGAAGATCTGTTGTCTGTCTATGCCCTGGGGAAGGTCTGTCTCTCTGTCAGTCTGTCGGCCTTGAGTAAGGTCTGTTTGTGTCTGTCAGCCTTGAGGAAGGTCTGTTGTCTGTTGGCCTTGAGGAAGGTCTGTCTCTCTGTGTATGCCCTGGGGAGGGTCTGTCTCTCTGTCAGTCTGTCAGCCTTGGGGAAGGTCTGTTTGTGTCTGTCGGCCTTGAGGAAGGTCTGTTGTCTGTTGGCCTTGAGGAAGGTCTGTCTCTCTGTGTATGCCCTGGGGAGGGTCTGTCTCTCTGTCAGTCTGTCAGCCTTGGGGAAGGTCTGTTTGTGTCTGTCGGCCTTGAGGAAGGTGTATCTGTCTGTCGGCCTTGAGGAAGGTCCGTCTGTCTGTCTGCCTTGGGGAAGGTCTGTCTCTCTGTCTGTCTATCTGTCTGAGCTACAGTACATCTGTGTGTACGCGAACCCCCCTACCCTGTACATACACACACAGACCTCTCTGTGCCACACGTACAGACGTCATGTAACGAGTGCATGACGCTAGGGTCCTGGCCTATGTACGTCCGTGTGTACGTCTTGCTCAGCTTAAGCGTTTCTTTGAGGAACGAATATCCAACAAGCTTAAAGCTGGTATAGGGAATGACAAGAGAAAGCCCATGTATTGCAGCTTGGTGTGGGGTGAGGTGGGGTGTGGGGTGTGGGGTGAGGTGGGGTGTGTGGGGTGTGGGGTGGGGGGTGTGGGGTGAGGTGGGGTGTGGGGTGTGGGGTGTGGGGTGAGGTGGGGTGAGGTGGGGTGTGGGGTGTGGGGTGTGGGGTGAGGTGGGGTGTGGGGTGTGGGGTGAGGTGGGGTGTGGGGTGTGGGGTGTGGGGTGTGGGGTGAGGTGGGGTGTGGGGTGTGGGGTGAGGTGGGGTGTGGGGTGTGGGGTGAGGTGGGGGGTGTGGGGTGAGGTGGGGTGAGGTGGGGTGAGGTGGGTTGTGTGGGGTGTGGGGTGTGGGGTGAGGTGGGGTGTGGGGTGTGGGGTGTGTGGGGTGAGGTGGGGTGTGGGGTTAAATGATCGAGATAAGACGTTTAGTGGAAATGTTATCTATCAAGCGTGGTGACGTCAATAGAAATGTTATCTATCGAGCGTGGTGACGTCAGTGGGAATGTTATCTATCGAGCGTGGTGACGTCAGTGGAAATGTTATCTATCAAGCGTGGTGACGTCAGTGGAAATGTTATCTATCAAGCGTGGTGACGTCAGTGGAAATGTTATCTATCAAGCGTGGTGACGTCAGTGGAAATGTTATCTATCAAGCGTGGTGACGTCAGTGGAAATGTTATCTATCAAGCGTGGTGACGTCAGTGGAAATGTTATCTATCAAGCATGGTGACGTCAGTGGAAATGTTATCTATCAAGCGTGGTGACGTCAGTGGAAATGTTATCTATCAAGCGTGGTGACGTCAGTGGGAATGTTATCTATCAAGCGTGGTGACGTCAGTGGGAATGTTATCTATCAAGCGTGGTGACGTCAGTGGGAATGTTATCTATCAAGCGTGGTGACGTCAGTGGAAATGTTATCTATCAAGCGTGGTGACGTCAGTGGGAATGTTATCTATCAAGCGTGGTGACGTCAGTGGGAATGTTATCTATCAAGCATGGTGACGTCAGTGGAAATGTTATCTATCAAGCGTGGTGACGTCAGTGGGGATGTTATCTATCAAGCGTGGTGACGTCAGTGGGGATGTTATCTATCAAGCGTGGTGACGTCAGTGGGGATGTTATCTATCAAGCGTGGTGACGTCAGTCCCTCGTCCAATGACACTGCGTCCAGTATACGACCCTTCGAGATGATGACCTGACCTTTGACCTGACCTAGACACAGGCCATGCAATCCCACCCTTAAGGGTCGTGAGACCGTGCCCAGAAGTCGTATTATCGCCCTCCTCAAAAGGTTATAATACAAGATGTACGCTCGTAACTTACATACTTCCCACCCGATCCATCAGACTGTTTGAGTCAGCCAACACCAGCACCGGTACGTGTGTGAGGGGGGGGGGGTTTACTGCGCCGGTACGTACCCAGGGTTTAACCCCTCACGGTACAGACTGTACCTGTACGGTACAGACTGTACCCCTCACGGTACAGACTGTACCCTTCACGGTACAGACTGTACCTGTACGATGCAGACTGTACCCCTCACGGTACAGACTGTACCTGTATGGTGCAGACTGTACCCTTCACGGTACAGACTGTACCTGTACGGTGCAGACTGTACCCCTCACGGTACACACTGTACCTGTGCGGTACAGACTGTACCACTCACGGTACAGACTGTACCCCTCACGGTACAGAATGTACCTGTACGATGCAGACTGTACCCCTCACGGTGCAGACTGTACCCTTCACGGTACAGACTGTACCCCTCACGGTACAGGATGTACCCTTCACGGTACAGACTGTACCTGTACGGTACAGACTGTACCCTTCACGGTACAGACTGTACCTGTACGGTACAGAATGTACCCCTCACGGTACAGACTGTACCCTGTGCGGTACAGACTGTACCCTTCACGGTACAGACTGTACCCCTCACGGTACAGACTGTACCACTCACGAGTACATCTAGCCAGCAGTGTCCGTGGACAGGTCATGTCTAAGAAGGGACCCGTATAATGGTCCTTGATGTACGAAGCTAAACACATCATTCCTTACCACCACATAAACCTCACACGACCAGTGTTCACTTATGGTAAATCCTTGACGGTAAATTTTGTAATCAAATTAATAAATAAAAATCCAATTTCACGCGGTCACATGACCAACAGATTATGGTAACTGTTTATATATATATATATATATATATATATATATATATATATATATATATATATATATATATATACTGGCAGTGACCGTATATTGTATCAACTATTGTCAATACATATTCGAAGGTGAAATCGCACTTCAGTAGGAGTTCATACAATCTCATTCAACATGTAATTTTTCTATACATGTGGCAGGACATGTTTCGTGGAGACAATCCACCTCATTCATCAGTTGCCAGTACTTAAAAAAAAAAAGTCATCTAAATCCCAACATCACACTTGGTTTCCCGCCGTCCAACACCAATCTTTCTAGGCCAAGCACTGTTTGCTTTGTCTGGCCGTCACCGTTGTGAGGGAGGAGTGATGAAGGGGTGTCCCTAACTCTGCATAGATATGGAAATTCGACTGTGGCAACTGTGGTATATGAGCGAGGTACTCGTATGTACCACTAGTTCACCAACTTCTCGGAGTGGTGGACCACTGGAACATGTGCACTGTCCTTGCATCTAAAATCTTTGATCAACTCCTAATTCGAACTCGACTCAATGCCATTATCCAACACAGACGCGCGGCCTGACTTCCTCTGTTCCTAGCGCTCCCTTACTAAAGCGGGAAAGAGCCATCTAGTACGAAAAAAACAAATGAATGTGTAAAAACATCCTCAGATCCCATTACAGCCACAAGGAATAGCATTCCTTTACTTCTAAACTTACGACTGGAACCTATTACCACCACGTACCATCCAGACGGTTCCGGTGTACCGTTAAGTGGGTTGTCGTACCCCACGTACCTTCTGGACGGTACGAACGTATAGCTAAGGGGATGGATGGATGGGGGGGGGGGTGTTGGCGTCGTACCCCGCGTACCATCTGGACCGTACGCGTGTACCCCAGGATGGAAGCAATAACCCGTAACTCATCTAAGGACAGAGGTCTCCACATGACCTCCACATGACCCCTGTATAGAAACGCACATGACCCCCAGTGAGGGACGGAACCCCCACTACTGACCCCCCCCCCCCGTACATTGGGGGGGAGGGAAAGAGGGAGTCAGTCAGTCGAGGGGGGGTCATCGGAATGTTTACTTTAATGACGTCACAGTTATCTCTCGGTCATCAGCCCCCCCGATGACCTCACAGCTATCTCTCGGTCATCAGCTAAGGGAGAGGGAGGGAGGGGGGGGGGTTCGCCCCGACCCCGATTCTGGGTCAAGGCCATTAAGCACGGTAATTACCCTAACTGGCAAACCAACAACAAGAAGACAACACGAGACAAATTGGCATATACACACCCCAACAGGCGAGTGGACACAGACACAACTGAAAACACTTCCTTCCCTTTTCCTGGAAAGCGAAAGGTCGATACATTCGTAAGACATTGTGTTAAGGCCACCTTGATAACGATATGACAATGCTACGAGCGAGTCTGATCGTTAATAATCACCTTCGCAGTCTAATGCAGATTTTAATGACATGATAGGTCATACTTTGGGTCAGTGGTAGTAATGCTTTCCAGTTAATGTGGCCACGTACACTCCAGGATGCCTGTGATGTTACTGCTTGTGCATTGTAACGCTGACCCTCCCTTACCAGGGGTGCTGGTGAGGTAGGCCTAGTCTGGGTTACTCATACATCCTACTTTGGGTTACTTGTACATCTCACTCTGGGTAATGTAAATGATTCAGTCTACATGTCTTAGGGTTCCAGTTTTCTTCCGCGAGGCCTCAGTCATGGAAATGTCTGGACGTGACTATACATTAACTTCTGGGTTGCCTTCCAAGAGACTTCAATGTTTCAGATGAGCTTACCTCTGGAAATTCTGGTCTTGGGCACCTGAAGGCTTCAGTCTGGAAAAACCCTGGAACTCTAGCTGCCTGAGGGATTCCAGTCTTTGTCACTTGAGAGTTCCAGTCTCAATTAGCAAGGGGCTTCCAGCTTGGCTATCTAAGGCGCCAGTACGTGTTACCTGGAAGCTTCAGTTTAGTGCATCTGGAAACCTCGAGCGGCCTGGGGTTTCCAGTCTAGTTTAGGGTCGACATTTCATGGCATTAGTGGAGGTTCTGGTGTGTGTAACATGGCCTTAGTCTGGGTTATCTGTTACTTCCAGTCTTTCTCAGCCTGGATCAGTCTAAGGTTCCAGATTGGATGACCAGAGTTTTGAAATCAAATTCACCTTGTGGTTTCAGTCTAGTGGTTTCAGTTTGGGTCAGATGGGGGTTTCGGTCTGCGTCACTTGATGTTTCTGGTCTGGATTCTTCAAGAATTCCAGTAAGAGGTGCCATGAGGTTCCACTATAATTTACCTCGGAGTTTCAGTCCATATGAACCAATGGTCCCACTCTGGGTTAACTGTGGGTTCCAATTTGTAACACTCAGAGGTCCCCAGTATAATTTTCCTTACGAGGTTAATGGCCAATTCCAATTTGTGTTACGTGCGAATTACCTGGAAGCTCCGGACTGGGTTACCATGGGTTCTGGGCCAATCTCAAACCGCCATATCATTTCCAGGAACTGCCCCAACTTGTCTAGAAGTGGATGAAGAAGTAATTTCATTCCAGTTCGCACTCAGAACTCACTCGTGGTGCGGGCAGGTCCCACGAGTCTGCGAAAGCATCTAGCCAGCCGTCAAACATCAATACAACACAAGAACGTGGCGTTTGAACGGCGAAGGTCGTGCGGTGGGGGGTGTTAGTGCTTCATGCCACCTGGCATCAATGTCACATGACTCGCCCAACCGGAATGCTTCGTCCACTTCACCAGCAGTCGAGAACTTCCTTCAGAAACACCACCAGTGAGTGACTCGCCTCCGATAAAACTCCCCCTCATGGAAAGCCATCGAGCCAGAAGCATACCATCTGGACCCGAAAATTCCCCATGACACGATGGTCCATCTCCAACCCCCACCGTACGGCCCTTGAGTACGACGACGCAACCCTTTGGGACGATGGCCTGGCGTGTGACCCGAATGTTCAGGGTTACGTCTGACACCAGGTCATCGTGCACATGGGAGCCAAAGACAAGAGTTTTCCTCCAATGTAAGACATGAGTTTCCAGTACACAGCAGGAGCAGCAGGAGGAGGAGGTGTGTATGACAATGAGGTGTGAGCAGCATTCAACGCAATGACAGATTCGCGTAGAATGTGCTCATACACAGATGCGTCAATCGCCGAACCTCACAAACTCACTCCATTCCCCAGCTGGGGAAGGGGAAGAAACTGCTGTGGTTATATTTGTCTACGAGGCTCCCCCAAGGCCAGGTCATTCACCGGAGAGCCAGCCATTTGACACGGTCGACAAAGTTGCATTCCGCGAGCCCTTTGACGAGGTTCTCATACGACGTTGTCATGTGGTCCACGAGAGCGGCGGGAGAGGTCGCCACCTGCTGGTGATAACGATTTGTCGCGGGGGGGTCGGTCTCAGCGGCACGAGCTCGACCACCCACCCCAGAACACGACGGAGGGTTCGACCCTCTGGACGGAGGGGGTTGGGGCTGGCCTTCAACCTGACCTGACGACTCAGGGTTTGAAACTCGAAGGTCGTAACCTCATGTTCTTAAAAAGGTCGTACACTCGTAATCGGGAGTCGTGTCGCCCTTCTCAAGGGTCGTACCGTCGTGCTCAAGGATCGTACCGTCGTGCTCAAGGATCGTACCGTCGTGCTCAAGTATCGTACCGTCGTGCTCAAGGATCGTACTGTCGTGCTCAAGGGTCGTAACGTCGTGCTTAACGTACTGTCGTGCTCAAGGATCGTACCGTCGTGCTCAAGGATCGTACTGTCGTGCTCAAGCATCGTACCGTCGTGCTCAAGGATCGTACCGTCGTGCTCAAGGATCGTAACGTCGTGCTTAACGTACTGTCGTGCTCAAGGATCGTACCGTCGTGCTCAAGGATCGTACCGTCGTGCTTAACGTACTGTCGTGCTCAAGGATCGTACCGTCGTGCTCAAGGATCGTACCGTCGTGCTCAAGGATCGTACCGTCGTGCTTAAGAGATACGTCATGACGACACGTGCCGAGTCTTCCTCTTGGGGTGGTGACGCAAGCTAGCCCGGAGCTTACGTCGCTCTTACGTCCCGAGAGGCTGGTGGTCTCTGGGCTGGTATGGACAGTGGGCGTCTGCGAATACCATTTCCGTCGCAGTATACCGCTGGTCCAGTAACTGTGAGTCTTCGTGTATGACCAATACCTTACGCTACAGTACACGTCACAATATGAAAATCAACAAATAAACCACAAGAATGATTCATAATGAAAATAATTACAGTAACACAATAATAAAGTACACGTAACAATATGAAAATTAACAAATAAACCACAAGAATGATTCATAATGAAAATAATTACAGTAACACATTAATAAAGTACACGTCACAATATGAAAATCAACAAATAAACCACAAGAATGATTCATAATGAAAATAATTACAGTAACACATTAATAAAGTACACGTAACAATATGAAAATCAACAAATAAATCACAAAAATGATTCATAATGATAATTACAGTAACAAAATAATAAAGATAAAACACCAATAATAAAAATGGCATTGCAGAAATGCAAATAATTAAGGGAAAGCAGAGGTAAAAAAAAAAATAAGGCATTAATGAAAAATGACTTCAGTTATGATACACTGAAATAACTACTTAAAGTAACATAATACAACGAAACCATAAGTCTAATGTAATCCCAACGATAAAAATAATAATAATACTCAAATTTACCACGAAAAGCAACACGCATTTTACGAATAATAAACAAACGCCATTAATTTCCGTGGCCCCCCTTAAAGGGAGGTGGGGCAAGGGCAAGACAGTGGACAGCCACGAAGGCTATCATCACATTATCGGACAGACGGACTATCGCCCCTACTGTCACGCGTCCAAAGTTAAACTTCAAGGTTATATGACCGTGGCAAGGTTAATGTCCTGTAAACACACAAAAAAGACTTATGGAATATTTTCTAAGTAAATTATAAGTTACTGTCCTTACTATAAGTACGTAGACTGGAGGTTTATATATTTCACTACAAGTTTAAGTTCTAAAATAATACCAAACTGACGTTAAGGTTGTAATTAGGTTAAATTACATTAGTCTAATTATCAGTCTGGCTATAATTACTTTAGAAAATGTCCTTTTTTTTATGTATATATGTAAATGGTGGTTGGAGGGGAGGGGGGGGGGGGGCAAGGTCTCACTACATATGTCTGTTTTAAGTATTCATCTACGACCATTATATCTACAATATATATATATATATATATATATATATATATATATATATATATATATATATATATATATATATATATATATATATATACTCGAGTTTATATACATATATATATATATATATATATATATATATATATATATATATATATATATATACTCGAGTTTATATACATACATATATATATATATATATATATATATATATATATATATATATATATATATATATATATATATATATATATATATATATTATTTCAGGCCACGAGTGGCAGGGTTCGAAATCTGGGGGAGGGTGGAGGGTTAGTGTGAGTAAAAGAGGTGGAACGGTTCGAAAATCTGGAGGGGGAAGGGGGAAGGACTGTAGCGTGAGTGAGAGAGGTGGAATGGGACGTGGCCCGCGAGCCAGGTGGTCCGTCGCACCCGGCCACCCCTGGCGTGAGGCGAACCACTAAATGGTACGAAGTATTGACCCCCCCCCCCCCCCCCCAACACTGGTGACCAGGTACACCTGATGGGTTCCTCTGGCCCCAGGTGGCTGTGGTGGTGATGGTGGTGGTGATGGAGGTGGTACAGGTGGCTGTGGTGGTGATGGTGGTGGTGATGGAGGTGGTACAGGTGGTGGTGGTGGTGATGGAGGTGGTACAGGTGGTAGTGATGGGTGTACCGGTGATGGATGTGGTACAGGTGGTGGCTGTGGTGGTGATGGTGGTGGTGATGGAGGTGGTACAGGTGGTGGTGATGGAGGTGGTGATGGAGGTGGTACAGGTGGTGGTGATGGATGTGGTACAGGTGGTGGTGATGGAGGTGGTGATGGAGGTGGTACAGGTGGTGGTGATGGTGGTGGTGATGGAGGTGGTACAGGTGGTGGTGATGGATGTGGTACAGGTGGTACAGGTGGTAGTGATGGGTGTACCGGTGATGGATGTGGTACAGGTGGTGGCTGTGGTGGTGATGGTGGTGGTGATGGAGGTGGTACAGGTGGTGGTGATGGAGGTGGTGATGGAGGTGGTACAGGTGGTGGTGATGGTGGTGGTGATGGAGGTGGTACAGGTGGTGGTGATGGATGTGGTACAGGTGGTGGCTGTGGTGGTGATGGAGGTGGTACAGGTGGTACAGGTGGTGGTGATGGATGTGGTACAGGTGGTACAGGTGGTAGTGATGGGTGTACCGGGGATGGGTGTGGTGCAGGTGGTGTAGACCTGGACTTAATTAAGTAAGGGGTGGGGTAGTGGTGTGTGTTCTGGTGTGGGAGAGAGAGAGAGAGAGAGAGAGAGAGAGAGAGAGAGAGAGAGAGAGAGAGAGAGAGAGAGAGACGACAGCGCAGCTGGTTTACGATGTAATGATGTGTGTAAGAGAGAGAGAGAGAGAGAGAGAGAGAGAGAGAGAGAGAGAGAGAGAGAGAGAGAGAGAGAGAGAGAGAGAGACGAAAGCGCAGCTGGTTTACGATGTAATGATGTGTGTAAGAGAGAGAGAGAGAGAGAGAGAGAGAGAGAGAGAGAGAGAGAGAGAGAGAGAGAGAGGTCTTAGAGAAAAATGAAAAAACTGAGTCATTATAAAAAAATCATACACACACACACACACACACACACACACACACACACACACACACACACACACACACACCAATCTTATTATCATGATGCTGGCCTTATCTTTATCTTTATCTTTATCTGTGGCAGAGTTCCAGATAATATGAACGACACACACCCCCTCTCCCCAAAAAAAAGATAAGAAGATATAAATAGTCTAGGCTCTTGTGTTCAGACACATCATACACACACAGGTGTGTCCAGATGATGATATGATGATAATGATGATAATGATGATGATGATGATATGATGGTATGATGATAATGATGATAATGATGATGATGATGTTCAATGTTCATTTTGTGCCTGGCGCAGCTAGCGAGGCTATAATGAAACCATCCTCACACAGTAGCCATAGACTCGACCCCTACAGAGTGAGGGCAGCTCCTCTCAGTGTGTGTGTGTGTGTGTGTGTGTGTGTGTGTGTTCACTATCACATACGTCATCACATATAGATATAAACCCCCCTGACGTCATCCTATATAAATCACCTCCAAAGGGAATTTCTATGATAGGTTCATGGTGTTATTTGGGAACCCTTTTATATATATATATATATATATATATATATATATATATATATATATATATATATATATATATAAATGCTCGTTGCAGCCCGGAGCTGCGCTACTTCCAGTAGCAGGGAGGTGTGGTCTTCTTTGCAGTGATGAGGAGGTCTTTGGCGAGAATGTGAGGTTTCATTCATGGTAGACGAGTCTGGTAACATCCCCATGTATCTATCTATCTATCTATCTATCTATCTATCTATCTATATCTATCTATCTATCTATATCTATCTATCTATATACACTAAATAATCCAAATAGCTGCTTCTAATTACGGCTGACAATAACAGCTGCCAAATTACAGTTTTTCAGACCAGACGAAGTGGCGCTACACACACACACACACACACACACACACACACACACACACCACACACACACACACACACACACACACACACACACACACACACACACACCAGGTTAAACCCAACAGCGTGAACCCCCTGCATGCACGTGCGTGAGGACGTGCCTCACCTGTACATGCTCAACGGAAAATACCATAAAAAAAAAAAGAGAAAAATATCCCTCCTTAATCCCACCGATGTAAAAATCTGTTATATACACACACCCTAATCTGCAGGCTTGACCAGGTCTCTTATTATTGTACCACACACACACACACACACACACACACACACACACACGCACCACACACACACCAGGATCCTTACGTTTGAATATCCTGGTTCCCAGAAAATGCGTCATGTTTATAGCAAAATCAACCACTTCAGTTAGCCGGTGGGAGGGAAGGGGCAGGGGCAACACCAGCGCCACCCTCTACCACACGCGGACAGTTCGCCAACTAACACTATCAACACAAGCAAATATTCTCGATTTATTTCACAGATTTACTCGGCCCCACAGAACTTTCCATGGTTTACCCCAGACGCTTCACATGCCCTGGTTCAATCCACTGACAGCACGTCGACTCCGGTATACCACATCGTTCCAATTCACTCTATTCCATGCACGCCTTTCACCCTCCTGCATGTTCAGGCCCCGATCACTCAAAATCTTTTTCACTCCATCTTTCCATCTACAATTAGGTCTCCCACTTCTCCTGGTTCCCTCAACCTCTGACATATATCTTCTTTGACAATCTTTCCTCACTCATTCTCTCCATGTGACCAAACCATTTCAAAACACCCTCTCCTGCTCTCTCAACCACACTCTTTTTATTACCACACATCTCTCTTACCCTTTCATTACTTACTCGATCAAACCACCTCACATCACTTATTGCCTTCAAACATCTCATTTCCAGCACATCCACCCTCCTCCGCACAACTCTACCTATAGCCCACGCCTTCGCAACCTTACAACATTGTTGGAACCACTATTCCTTCAAACATACCCATTTTTGCTTTCCAAGATAACGTTCTCGACTTCCACACATTTTTCAACGCTGCCAGAACTTTCGCCCCCTCCCCGACCCTATGATTCACTTCCGCTTCCATGGTTCCATCCGCTGCCAAATCCACTTCCAGATATCTAAAACACTTCACTTCCTCCAGTTTTTCTCCATTCAAACTTACCTCCCAATTGACTTGACCCTCAACCCTACTGTACCTAATAACCTTACTCTTATTCACATTTACTCTCAGCTTTCTTCTTCCACACACTTTACCAAACTCAGTCACCAGCTTCTAGGAAACTAACAATTACAATTTGGTCAAAAGTTCCACTTAAAATAGTCCAATAGTAAAATGTGACACAGTTTAAACTGTGCTTAAACAAAAGTTAACTGTTTGTATTACACAGGAGAGTGTCTTAAGGTGTGACTGTTGAGAAAGTGACTGTAGGCAAGATGCCTTCCCGTGATGAGTGTACAGTAGCAGATATTTGTGACTGTGTCTGTCTGTCTGTCTGTCTGTCTGCACGTGACTGGTGAGGTGATGACCGGAGGCTGCTTGGCTCTTCGACGGTGACTGAGAGCAGATGACTGTGGCAAAGAGACTGTTAGCATTCGTTGCTCACTATAGCAAAGAGACTGTTAGCATTCGTTGCTCACTATAGCAAAGAGACTGTTAGCATTCGTTGCTCACTATAGCAAAGAGACTGTTAGCATTCGTTGCTCACTATAGCAAAGAGACTGTTAGCATTCGTTGCTCACTATAGCAAAGAGACTGTTAGCATTCGTTGCTCACTGAAGCAAAGAAACTGTTAGCATTCGTTGCTCACTGAAGCAAAGAGACTGTTAGCATTCGTTGCTCACTATAGCAAAGAGACTGTTAGCATTCGTTGCTCACTATAGCAAAGAGACAGTTAGCATTCGTTGCTCACTATAGCAAAGAGACTGTTAGCATTCGTTGCTCACTATAGCAAAGAGACTGTTAGCATTCGTTGCTCACTATAGCAAAGAGACTGTTAGCATTCGTTGCTCACTGTAGCAAAGAGACTGTTAGCATTCGTTGCTCACTATAGCAAAGAGACTGTTAGCATTCGTTGCTCACTATAGCAAAGAGACTGTTAGCATTCGTTGCTCACTGTAGCAAAGAGACTGTTAGCATTCGTTGCTCACTACAGCAAAGAAACTGTTAGCATTCGTTGCTCACTATAGCAAAGAAACTGTTAGCATTCGTTGCTAACGTTGATAACGGGACAGCTAATTAGTGAGGGCGATTTTTACGGGGGGGAGATGACCGTGAGAGTGCTATATACTGAAAGAGACAACTACGAAGATGATGACTGTGGGGGGGGGAAGAGGGTACCTCTACGAGGTGTGGGGTCGGGTCATCAGGGTCAATAATGACCTTGCGAGATGACTGTGTGAAGGTGACTGTGTGTGTGTGTATGAAGGTGACTGGGCCACAGTTGACTGTCCAACACGCCACCGAGAACATGTAACTGGACGGTCTCACCTGCACGAAAAGGGTCGACCTATGGTGTGTGTGTGCTGTAAGGGGGGGAGGGGGGCCCACTCGTGGGGGGGGAAAAAGGTGTCGTGCATGACCGACCAGCTGTCGTGTTGACGATCAATACAACCAGGACGCTAAGAACAAAATGCTCACACGTCCCACATGATGGAGGTGAGGCGGAGGATGTATGCCAGGCCTCAGCTCATGCTGGGGTTGTGTGTGTGTGTGTGTGTGTGTGTGTGTGTGTGTGTGTGTGTGTGTGTGTGTGTGTGTGTGTGTGTGTGTGTCGGTCCTCAGCCCTCGTGCCCTACACACCCAGACCGCAGGCGCTCTCTCGTCCGTGCATAATGCGGGTGTTGCATTGGCGACTGGATCATGAAGAGCTGGAGGTCCTCCTCCTGAAGAAGGCTGAAGACTCGTACATCGAGCTCGGCCCCTGAGTGCGCGCGCAGGACTTCGAAATAGAACGTGGGCAACGAGCTACGACACCATCGATCTCCAGCGATATTCCTGTAATAGCTTTTTCTTGAGGAATCGATACATCCCGGTTATTCAACCGGTGACGCTATTACAATCATCGATACAAGATCCTTGTTCTCGGTGACACAAGGGGGGCGACGACGGAGGGAGAGAGAGAGAGAGAGAGAGAGAGAGAGAGAGAGAGAGAGAGAGAGAGAGAGAGAGAGAGAGAGAGTCCTCTCCTTCGTGACAGAGCCTCCAGTAGCGAGCCGAAGGCCTCGCTCTCTGCAGGGCCAACTGAAGCAGAGGCTCTTCGCTTTATTGAACACAATGGTACGACCACTGAGAACGACGCACCGGTACGACCACTGAGAACGACGCACCGGTACGACCACTGAGAACGCCGCACCGGTACGGCCACTGAGAACGACGCACCGGTACGACCACTGAGAACGATGCACCGGTACGACCACTGAGAACGACGCACCGGTACGACCACTGAGAACGACGCACCGGTACGACCACTGAGAACGACGCACCGTTACGACCACTGAGAACGACGCACCGTTACGACCACTGAGAACGACGCACCGGTACGACCACTGAGAACGACGCACCGGTACGACCACTGAGAACGACGCACCGGTACGACCACTGAGAACGACGCACCGGTACGACCACTGAGAACGACGCACCGGTACGACCACTGAGAACGACGCACCGGTACGGCCGCTGAGAACGACGCACCGGTACGGCCGCTGAGAACGACGCACCGGTACGACCACTGAGAACGACGCACCGGTACGACCACTGAGAACGGAGCACCGGCACGACCGCTGAGAACGACGCCCCGGTACGACCACTGAGAACGGAGCACCGGTACGACCACTGAGAACGGAGCACCGGTACGATCCGTTAAGCACGACGATACACACCTTAAAGAGGCATAGTCACACAAACCTAAAATATTACACACACACACACACACACACACACGAGAGCAGCCACAAATACCTCCACACACACACTCACACACACACACACACACACACACACACGTACGTTCATACCTACACCCACATCTGGCCGCCGTAACTGTGTCGCTGCCACAGAACGGTCATTAACATTGTAAGGTGACCTTTGGCTTGACATTTAACCGTAGTATCTGTGGCCTCCGGTAACCTCCTTCTGCTGCTACTGCTGCGGTAGTGGTGGTGGTGGGGGTCTTCTCTTCCTGTTACCCTTCCAGCGGCTGGAACCACAGTAGACACAGTCTACGGTGCTGGGGACCGACCCGGGTTGCCTGGTCCAGGCGAGCTTTTCTCTGGTACGAAGACGCGAAGGATGAACTGATGAAGTCTCTCTGAATTAAGAGATGGATGCGGTTCCCCGGCTCCTGGAGATGGTTGAGGTTGGAGAGGTTTCCAGCTCCTGGAGAGGGCTGAGGTCTGAGAGGTTTCCATATCCTGGATATGGTTGAGGTTTGAGGTTTGCAGCTCCTGGAAATGGTTGAGGTTTAAGTGGTTTCCAGCTCCTGGAGATGGTTGAGGTCTCAGAAGAGATTTCTAATTCCTGGAGATGGTTGAAGACCACTGACATTTCCGGAACATAAGGATGAGTTTGCTACTCTTACCCTTTGGGCCATGACCTTCACGGGTCAGGTCAAAGACCAGGCCATCGGACCCACTGGCGAGAACCGCTCAGTTCAGAAGGCAGAGACCCGGCAGGAACGACGGAACTTGCACTTGGACTATCGTAGAATTCTCAAGACGCTACACAGGAAGGCTGGAGCAATACCTACGGAAAGACTCAAATGAAACTTGAGGGAACCACGACGCACACAAACCTACCGACGAAGTGGAGAGGTGTAATTAGAGTACTGGCAAGCGGTCTGAGTCAAGTCTATCGCAACGGCGTAACATAGAGAGAGAGAGAGAGAGAGAGAGAGAGAGAGAGAGAGAGAGAGAGAGAGAGAGAGAGAGGGTGTTGGTTGAAGTCACGTCTATCCTGAGAATCGTAACTTCGTCCATTGGCTGAGGGTACACGAGTGACCTTGATATGGCAAGAGCTAAGTACGACTATTGAACGTGCTTGTTGCAAATGTCGCTGGCCAACCACTCACTGCTCCTGCTCCTGCTGGTGATCCAGCCCACCTGGAGGCGCTCAATACACACACACACACACACACACACACACACACACCAACTGCATTCTACCACAAACCGCCACCAACTACTGTCTAAAATCGTCAACCACTTGTCACCTAATCACCAACGTCACCTAATCACCAACGACACTGATGATGATATACTCCGTTTACATACATCATCTACAGTTATATCTACTGATAATTACGGTCACATCTACTGATAATTAGTCACATCTGATAATTACTGTCACATCTACTGATAATTACGGTCACATCTACTGATAATTACAGTCACATCTACTGATAATTACGGTCACATCTATTGATAATTACCGTCACATCTACTGATAATTACAGTCACATCTACTGATAATTAGTCACATCTACTGATAATTCCGGTCACATCTATTGATAATTAGTCACATCTACTGATATTTACAGTCACATCTACTGATAATTACTATCACATCACTGATAATTACAGTCACATCTACTGATAATTTCTATCACATCACTGATAATTAGTCACATCTACTGATAATTACAGTCACAATATCACCCTAATCTCTTCTATTGCGGTGGTGAATGATCACAACGCCCCGCGATGAAGTGAAACACACAAGTTATCATGTAATAGTGATAAACTGATACTTAAAACTACATGCAAAGATAATATAAGGATGAACGTGTATCTGTGGGGAATATTACTATATATATATATATATATATATATATATATATATATATATATATATATAGATAGATAGATAGATATATATATATATTGCAAGAGGTCACTATGGTGCGCGTGATCTACATGAAAAAAAAAAAAAGGAAAATGGAACGTTCCCAAGTGCACTTTCGTGTAATGATCACATCGTCAGGAGAGATATAAGAATGGGACAGGAGACGTAAGACAGTCAGTTGATATACAAGGAAGGGACGTAGCTAAGACGCCAGTGGTAAACAAGTGTTACCGGACGGTGGTGTTCGGGTCTGGCCTCATGCTTGTCATAAAACTTTTAGTATGTGGACAAAAAAGGAAATCGTTTACAAATTTTGCCTGCAACAAAGCTATCCAATCTATATAGACCTTCCTTAATATTATAGTTACAGTTCTTTGTGTATTTGATCACAGAAGATTCAATTATATTTCTCGTGGTCAAGGAGTTGCATTCTATAACTGAATTGGCGTTACTCCAGTCAATAGAATGGTCATGATTTTAACATGATTAAAAAAGCATTTGGTTCTTGTCCTGTTCTTATACTACATTTACTCTTCTTAAGTCTAACATAATGATCCTTACCAGTCTGCCCAATATAAAAAATACTACAATTCTTACAGGGTAATCTGTAAACACAGCTCGCAGAATGTTCTGGAATTTTTTTTATTAAGATTGTTATTACTGAAAGCTACATTTACATTAAAGGATTTAAGCAACATGGGAAGTAATATAAAATTATCACTAAAAGGGGAGAACTATAAGATTCTTGGTATCAAGGGAAGGTTTGGGTTTAACTTCATAAAATGAAGGCAACTTTAACTTGGATCCGATGGAATATATCTTCTCAAACTCATCATCAATAAATTCCAGACTATATATACGTAATGCCCTAAGGAATATTCACTGGAATGATGGTAATATCTAACTTTGGTCATGTTGACCTGAGTAATAATGGATATTTGAACAAATATTGGTGGGTTTACTGTATATGCTAAACTTAAACATGTTTGTATCCCTGTGGCTCATGCAATCTAAAATCATAACCATTGTACTGACTGGAGTAATACGCCTATTCACTTATTAACTGTAACTCCTTTACCGCGATAAATATCATTGAATCCTTTATTACTGAAAACACAGAAGAATTGTAGCATATAATAATTGTGAAGGTCTGTACAAATTGGATAGCTATGCTGAGGGCAAAAAATTGTCAACAGTTCCCTTTCTTGTCCACATGATAAAAGGTTTCATGACATGCATGATGCCAGACTCGAACACCACCAACTCGAACACCACCATCCGGTAACGCTTGTTTACCAAGGGCGTCTTAGTTAGGTCTCTTCCTTGTATATCAACTGACTGTCTTACGTCTCCTGTCCCATTCCTGTATTTCTCCTGACGATGTGATCATTACACGAAAGTGCACTTGGGAACTTATCGTGTTTCATTTTCTTATTTTTTTTCTTCATATATTAGATCACGCGCGCGCGTACCACTGTGACCTCTTGTTTCCTTGCGCTACCTCGCAAACGCGGGAGACAGCGACAAAGCAAAAAAAAAAAAAAAAAAAAATATATATATATATATATATATATATATATATATATATATATATATATATATATATATATATATATATATATATATACCGCTTGAACTGCTGTGCTATGTCTACTTTATTCTACGTCCTAAGACGGTAAAAGAAACACGCGATCAAGACAGGGGAGGAGTGAGTACCAGGACGTCCAAGTTCGCGTGTAAAGAGGAAGTGACTTCGTTCAGAAATGACGACGCATAATTCAAATTTCTATGAATGTGGCTATTCTGACGTCAGTGAGCGTGTACGTGGCGTTAAAGTTACATGTCAGTGGCAAACTGTATGTTAGAGTCAGCATGTAAGTGGTTATCTGCACGTGAGAGTCAGCATGTAAGTGATTATCTGCACGTTAGAGTCAGTATGTAAGTGGTTATCTGCACGTTGAAGTGAGCATGTAAGTGGTTATCTGCACGTGAGAATCAGCACGTAAGTGGTTATCTACACGTAAGTGTCAGCATGTAAGTGGTTATCTGCACGTTGAAGTCATCATGTAAGTGGTTATCTGCACGTGAGTGTCAGCATGTAAGTGGTTATCTGCACATAAGTGTCATCATGTAAGTGGTTATCTGCACGTTGAAGTCATCATGTAAGTGGTTATCTGCACGTGAGAGTCAGCATGTAAGTGGTTATCTGCACATAAGTTTCATCATGTAAGTGGTTATCTGCACGTTGAAGTCAGCATGTAAGTGGTTATCTGCACGTTGAAGTCAGCATGTAAATGGTTATCTGCACGTAAGTGTCATCATGTAATTGGTTATCTGCACGTTAAAGTCAGCATGTAAGTGTCTATCCGCACGTGGAAGGCAGCATATAAGTGTCTACCCTTAATAACGAACCAACAGGGCAGGGAGACTGCTCTGGTCGACAATTTACATTATGCTTGTCTCCAGTATTAAGAATTCTACCAGCCAAAATGATCTCAGTGAAGACATCGTATATATATATATAAACAAATTACCAGTTATATATTATACGAGGTATTACTCGTTATTTGTTATACTAGGTATTAATAATTACGAAAGATTTGTTCTTCCAAAATAACGCAATCGCGTGAACAGAAATGAAAAAAAAGTCCTCTCATACATAAAAGTCATTCAATATATATATATATATATATATATATATATATATATATATATATATATATATATATATATATATATATATATTCTTAAGAGTCCACGGGGAAAATGAAACACGATAAGTTCCCAAGTGCACTTTCATGTAATAATCACATCATCAGGGGAGACACAAGAGAGAAATATAAAAGCCAGTTGATATACAACGAAGAGACGCAGCTAGGACGCCATTTGGTAAACGTGCTACGTCTCTTCGTTGTATATCAACTGACTGTTATATTTCACTCTTGTGTCTCCCCTGATGATGTGATTATTACATGAAAGTGCACTTGGGGACTTGTTTCATTTTCCCAGTGGACTCTTAAGAATATACTTGATCACGCGCAAAATTGTGATCCTTTCCAATATATATATATATATATATATATATATATATATATATATATATATATATATATATATATATATATATATATATATACGAATAAAGTGTATATGAACGCGCACCTTCATAGAACATACAAAGCTCCAACAGCCAGGATCCCAGGTTCGATCCTGGCTGTTGGAGCTTTGTATGATATATATATATATATATATATATATATATATATATATATATATATATATATATATATATATATATATATATATTGATCATAAATACGTACGCGACATTATTTCACCATAATTTAAGAGAATGAAATGTAAGTCCTGTAAATACAAACACAGAATATACGTTCTCAGTTGAAAAAAAAATTCGAGAAGCAGAAAAATTCTCAACCAGGTAATCCTACGAGACACAATATTTATACATAAATGAATAAATGAACCAATATCACTACATGTCAATATGGCTGGCTGGTCCAACATTAAGGTGCCAGATCGTGTTTATCATCTATGTCTCGTTCGTAGGGATTTCTTCTTGAGTTAGCTGTTTCTAACACGAGTTAGAAATATAAAAAGTTAAAATGTTAGTCACTATTTGCTGTAGTTCTGTCGTGTTCAACCGCGGCTTAAACTACGTAAAAAAAACAACAGCTGGAGCCTCAGATTAAGACGTTCTCAGCGAAGGCAAGCACGAAATTCAGGCGACATAAACGGCGCAGCCAATCACAGCCGTTCCAGACAATCCCATAGCGCAACGTCCAATTGGAAAGCAGAAGCACAATGACGTCAAAAAAAGACATCATCCCGATAGACCAATGGGACTGTTTCTTACAAGAATCTTGCTTTGAATGAACCAATCAAAATGTCCTTTCTCTTACCTTCAGCCTCGCCTTCGCCCCCAACGCACATAAAGGCGTAAACACACAAAAGAACGGAAATAGAAACACAGACGGACAAAAACATGTACATTTGCCTGTAAAAAAGGCGCACGCGCACACACACACACACACACACTTTCAGGGAACACAAGCAATAATGTATGCATTCATAGGGCTCCAATGGTACACTCACACACAGACGGCCATTAGCACAAACCTAACCACCCAAACACACGCAGGTCATACAAGTCTGGTCTCCCCCTTCCCCAGCCAGGGTCAACAGCACCCGGGCTAGGCTTCAGGCGCCACGGAGGAGGTGGGCTGGCTTGGGAGTTGGAGCTAAAGGCACCTCTGTAATTCGCCCTTGGAGGCGATAAGGTACGGTCCTTCAGCACGAAAATACGGTCCTTCAGCACGTAGATACCACCTTTGAGCACGACCTTATGGTGCTTGAGGACGACCTTATGGTGCCTGAGGACGACCGTATGTCCTTCGAGCACGACCGTATGGTGCTTGAGGACGACCGCATGGCCTTCGAGCACGACCTTATGATCCTTGAGCACGACTGAATGGTCCTTGAGCGGGACGGGACGACCCTTGCTTGAGCAAGACGATACAACTGAGTTCAAACAGCAACAGACCACTGGGTCCTTAACGAGGTTGTTTGTGATATCAGAAGAGAACAGAAACTCATGAATCACCGCGGCAGAGGTAGAAAGACATAGACTTTCTCTTTTTGATGAGGAAGACTTGTAAACTTATCGTGCAGCTAAGGAAATGCAAGTAATGTCAGTCGTGGATTTCAAGCGAAACACACACACACACACACACACACACACACACACACATATATATCATGTCTATGCTTAAACGTATCTGTGGCACTGCTTTCAACTACTCTAATTAATGAACCATTCCAAATGTCAACAATCCTGTTGAAGGACGTCAAAACCCACGAGATTATACACATCAAACCCATTACTACGATCACTTAACAGATGGTACGACCCTTAAGCACGGGACGGTACGACCTCTAGTTATGACGCCCCAGCCTTTTTTTTTTTAACCTCAGCCACTAGGACCAGGTCAAAGGCCACGCCAGTAAACCATATGTGTCACACCGTTAATCACAAAGGTGGAAGTTCCACGTCCGTCTTTCGTGTTATTTTCACGTCAATAACAAGGCAACACAGTGCCCAACTCGTACCAAATCCACTATTCCAAACTGGCCGCTTGTGCGTATATACTCAAGAACCATCAATTCCCCAGAGTTATTTAAACCTTATTGTTGTGGTGTGTAGCCACCACACCAGTGTGGATAACTGCCCACTGAACTGAAGAAAAATGTAATTTTACCCTCACGAACCCGTAATTCTCAACGGTATATATATATATATATATATATATATATATATATATATATATATATATATATATATATATATATATATATATACACACACACAAAACGCCCACGAGCTCCCTCCACTGGAGGGTGGAACTGCCTGTGAATTTCTGGGACAACTCCACCGGCCACGACATCATTAATTCACCGAGTGTGTGAAGCTAAAAGTTGCTGCCAGTGTAGACGGTCGACATTTAAATACACCTGGATTACCATGAGCCACCGTGGCATTAGAGGATTTCAAGGTCGTGGAGTCGATCCCCCCTCCCTCCCTCACGTCCTGGGCGCGTATGTTCTTTGGCGAGAAAGCAACCCCACCTCCCCCCAAACACACACACACACACACACATACACACACACCACAGAGAACACACAGACACACAGACACACACCTATTCCCTCGACGAGGGAGGGTTAGGTCGAAGACCAACCTCGAGTGGGCACCACCCGTGTGTCGACCGTCATATGGAAGGGAAGTCATCATCCACGGCAAGTGTCGGCGGCGGCTGCAGAGCAGAGCAGAGCACTGTGTAACAATGGTTCTCTAGTCCTTATGGAAGGGGTGAGGGAGGGATGTGAGCTGGGAGCTACGCACCACGGGGTTAGGGAGGGAGTGAGGGACGAGGAGTAGCTGGCAGTAGCCAGGCACCACAAAGCGACCTTCCTGTTCATCCACAGAAGACCACACGACCTTCGCCTGGACTCTTCCTCCCGCCCCTCCTCCAACCACCTGCCAGATCAGCCAGCCATGCCAACGCAGGCCTGAGTGACAGCCAAGGTGATGGTCCTCGTAGGGAACTCATTGGGTAACTCATACCGCAGGTGAACGAACACCTCCAAAGGAAAAGATTAATGATCTCTAACGTGTAACAACGGAAAGATGGCTGAAGGAGTAGAAAGTTGAGGATCTGTCATCGTATTTCCCGATATATATATATATATATATATATATATATATATATATATATATATATATATATATATATAGATATACATATGTCTTTTTTTTTTTTTTTAAACTATGTGCCATTTCCCGCGTTAGCGAGGTAGCGTTAAGAACAAAGGACTGGGCCTTTTTTGCAATATCCTCACCTGGCCCCCTCTGTTCCTTCTTTTGGAAAATTAAGAAAAAAAAAAAAAACGAGAGGGGAGGATTTCCAGCCCCCCGCTCCCTCCCCTTTTAGTCACCTTCTACGACACGCAGGGAATACGTGGGAAGTATTTTTTCTCCCCTATCCCCAGGGATAATATATATATATATATATATATATATATATATATATATATATATATATATATATATATATATATATGGCAGCGGATGGAACCATGGAAGCGGAAGTGGATCATAGGGTGGGGGAATGGGGCGAAATTCCTGGGAGCCTTGAAGAATGTGTGGAAGTCGAGAACATTGTCTCGGCAAGCAAAAATGGGTATGTTTGAAGGAATAGTGGTTCCAACAATGTTGTATGGTTGCGAGGCGTGGGCTATGGATAGAGTTGTGCGCAGGAGGATGGACGTGCTGGAAGTGAGATGTTTGAGGACAATGTGTGGTGTGAGGTGGTTTGATCGAGTAAGTAACGTAAGGGTAAGAGAGATGTGTGGAAATATAAAGAGCGTGGTTGAGAGAGCAGAAGAGGGTGTTTTGAAATGGTTTGGGCACATGGAGAGAATGAGTGAGGAAAGATTGACCAAGAGGATATATGTGTCGGAGGTGGAGGGAACGAGGAGAAGTGGGAGACCAAATTGGAGGTGGAAAGATGGAGTGAAAAAGATTTTGTGTGATCGGGGCCTGAACATGCATGAGGGTGAAAGGAGGGCAAGGAATAGAGTGAATTGGAGCGATGTGGTATACCGGGGTTGACGTGCTGTCTCTGAACCACACTCTTTTTATTACCACACATCTCTCTTACCCTTTCATTACTTACTCGATCAAACCACCTCACACCACATATTGACCTCAAGCATCTCATTTCCAGCACATCCACCCTCCTCCGCACATCTCTATCTATAGCCCACGCCTCGCAACCATACAACATTGTTGGAACCACTATTCCTTCAAACATACCCATTTTTGCTTTCCAAGATATCGTTCTCCACTTCAACACATTTTTCAACACTCCCAGAACTTTCGCCCCTCCCCCACCCTATGATCCACTTCCGCTTCCATGGTTCCATCCGCTGCCAAATCCACTCCCAGATACCTAAAACACTTCATTTCCTCCAGTTTTTCTCCATTCAAACTTACCTCCCAATTAACTTGTCCCTCAACCCTACTGCACCTAATAACCTTGCTCTTATTCACATTTACTCTCAGCTTTCTTGCTCTTATTCACATTTACTCTCAGCTTTCTTCTTTCACACACTTTACCAAACTCAGTCACCAGCTTCTGCAGTTTCTCACCCGAATCAGCCACCAGCGCTGTATCATCAGCGAACAACAACTGACTTACTTTCCAAGCTCTCTCTATCCACAAAAGACTGCATACTTGCCCATCTTTCCAAAACTCTTGCATTCACTTGCATTCACCTCCCTAACGACCCCATCCATAAACAAATTAAACAACCATGGAGACATCACGCACCCCTGCCGCAAACCAATATATATATATATATATATATATATATATATATATATATATATATATATATATATATATATATATATATATATATATATATATATATTTCTTTTTTTCAGCAAATGTCCCAGGATCGAATGTTTAAAGTCAATATGCACCAAAGCTAAATATTGCAGTTGGACACTGGACCAGGACAGTCACTGAACTGTAAGAATATGTTGGTGAAATTCACTGTAGATGAACGTATGTGTGTGTGTGTGTCTGTGTGTGTCTGTGTGTGTGTGTGTGTGTGTGTGTGTGTCTGTCTGTCTGTCTGTGTGTGTGTGTGTGTGTGTGTGTGTGTGTGTGTGTGTGTGTGTGTGTGTGTGTGTGTGTGATATAAAAGACTCAAATGCTTCCATCATGTTTCCACTTGGGTCGTACACTCAACACCCGTGTCGTTGCTGGGCCTAGGGTGACCTTAACCCACTACCGCTGGAGGTCAGGTGAGGCGCCAATACTCCCTCTAGGGGTCACGTGCCAGCCCCCCTCCCCCACACAGGTCAGGCTGGGTCAGAGCAGGTCGCGCGACCTTGACGCAAGATCATTCATTGATTTTTCTTTATTTTTCATCCGACATGTTGGAGTTTTGTTTTATGGCTGCTGTTTTTGACGGTTTACGACAAACCTGGACTTACTTAAAGGTCACTGGTGTTTGAGTTTGTGTGTGTGTGTGTGTGTGTGTGTGTGTGTGTGTGTGTGTGTGTGTGTGTGTGTGTGTGTAAACTTATGTATCTATACACATAAATTTCTATACCATCATCACTTACTGTGTCACCACTTGGTTTATTTTCCTCATCGAAAACGTCATCACAGAATCCATCCTTTCATTCCTCATTGTTGTTCTACTTCCTTTTCTTTTCCTATTTTTCTCTCTATATTTCCTTTCATCCATAACTCCTTTCCCTTCTGTTCTCCTCTTTTTTTACTATCTTATTTCTGTTCATCCATGACGTGTATGCCTCAAAGCATATCTTTATCTGTCTTTCTTTCGATCCCTCGTCTTTCCTCTTCCTTGATAACGGAGAGAGAGAGAGAGAGAGAGAGAGAGAGAGAGAGAGAGAGAGAGAGAGAGAGAGAGAGAGAGAGAGAGAGAGAGAGAGAGAGAGAGTGGAAACCAACTGTTTCCTTCAACTCCGTGTCGAAGCATGTATCAACATCCCTTGTTCTCTAAGCTAAGCTAGGTAATATAGGATCCTCACACTGCAGAATGACTGAGGACCCAACTCACTGCCCTGAGGTACTCCACTACCCTGGTGCGGCCCAGTCACGTTGAAGACATCCCTCACTCACCTCCAGGTGCCACTGACATCCATCCCTCTCTCTACCCCCGACAGGGAGGCGTGGACCCCGGCGTTCAAGATGGAGACGGCAACTCGGCCCTGATGTATGCTGCCGCCTTCGGACACAGAGAGATCGTCTTGCTCATCCTCGCCGCCTTCAGACAACTCCACCACGTCGCTTTCCAAGGTAACAACGACGGAGCGTTTGACTGTACCCCTTTGGCCTGCCTTACGTAAAGTTCTGCCACCGCGCACACAGCGCCCATAGCTCTTCGCGCGAACTGATGACGCAGACAGTGAACAGTTCTTCCGAGAGATGGCGGGACAGAACCACCAGAAGGACAGAACAGGAAATCAAGGAAGAAACTTGTGAAGAATGAGGTGACGGTTTTATTAAAGTGATAGTCGGATGAATGGAATGACTGAAGACGTAGCTCAGGCACACAACATCCAGACTCTTAAACAAGTTACTGTCTGACAGTGGAGTTCCCAAGGGTTCTGTCCCATCACCAATTCTCTTCCTACTCTCAGTAAAAGGATCGTCTCTCTCTCTCTCTCGACCTTCCTCCTTGCGTCCTTCCCCCTGATCATATGAAGAGTCAGGTTTGTAAACACCGGCGGCCGGAGCCCTGGTTCTTTTCTTTTATTTCTTCGCCTCTTTTTTTTTTTCACTCGAGACGTCCTTGATCACGGCATGTTTTGCCCATGCCACGTCGGTCACAATGCATAAATAAGATGGTCGATAGACAGGTGGTGCCGTAAGTGTACAACTCCTCCTCCGTACAGTACAAATAGATACTACTACTACAACTACTTCTATTACTACTACTACTACTACTACTACTACTACTACTACTACCACTTCTACTACTACTACTACTACTTCTACTACTACTACTACTACTTCTACTACTACTACTACTACTACTACTACTACTTCTACTACTACTTCTACTACTACTACTACTACTACTACTACTACTACTACCACTTCTACTACTACTACTACTACTTCTACTACTACTACTACTACTTCTACTACTACTACTACTACTACTACTACTTCTACTACTACTACTACTACTTCTACTACTACTACTACTACTACTACTACTACTACCACACACACACACACACACACACACACACACACATAAGACAAGCAGATGACACTAACTTTTGATTGAAGACATATTTATCACTTTTTTTCATTATTTCACATTTCTTCACTACTTACGAAATGTCGCACACATCAATGAGGGACGTGATACAAATTGTGACCCATAAATCCCCCAGAGACAAGGTGTGACCCCGGAGTCACTTACCCTATTACTCCCCCAGGTCTGGGCCACAGTTGGCCTCCCCACTCCACCAGGTGTGACCCCTGAGACGTCCTCCCCACTCCACCAGGTGTGACCCCTGAACTGTCCTCCCCACTCCACCAGGTGTGACCCCTGAGACGGCCTCCCCTCACCCCAGGTGTGACCCCTGAGACGGCCTCCCCTCACCCCAGGTGTGACCCCTGAGACGTCCTCCCCACTCCCCAGGTGTGACCCCTGAGACGTCCTCCCCACTCCCCAGATGTGACCCCTGAGACGTCCTTCCCACTCCCCAGGTGTGACCCCTGAGACGTCCTCCCCACTCCCCAGGTGTGACCCCTGAGACGTCCTCCCCACTCCCCAGGTGTGACCCCTGAGACGTCCTCCCCACTCCACCAGGTGTGACCCCTGAACTGTCCTCCCCACTCCCCAAGTGTGACCCTTGAACTGTCCTCCCCACTCCCCAGGTGTGACCCCTGAGACGTCCTCCCCACTCCCCAGGTGTGACCCCTGAGACGTCCTCCCCACTCCCCAGATGTGACCCCTGAGACGTCCTCCCCACTCCCCAGATGTGACCCCTGAGACGTCCTCCCCACTCCACCAGGTGTGACCCCTGAACTGTCCTCCCCACTCCCCAAGTGTGACCCTTGAACTGTCCTCCCCACTCCCCAGGTGTGACCCCTGAGACGTCCTCCCCACTCCCCAGGTGTGACCCCTGAGACGTCCTCCTCACTCCCCAGATGTGACCCCTGAGACGTCCTCCCCACTCCCCAGATGTGACCCCTGAGACGTCCTCCCCACTCCACCAGGTGTGACCCCTGAGACGTCCTCCCCACTCCACCAGGTGTGACCCCTGAGACGTCCTTCCCACTCCCCAGATGTGACCCCTGAGCTGTCCTCCCCACTCCACCAGGTGTGACCCCTGAGACGTCCTCCCCTCACCTCCCCAGGTCAGGTGGGCGTGTCCTAGGCTTGGCTAACCCACCTTCTCAGGTGTGACCTCGCGTCGGTAACCAAGGCGTGACCCCCCAACGAACCAACCCCCCCGCCCCAAGGCGTGACCTCCCCCCAACCAACCATCCCAAGGTGTGACCACAAGTCCCCCCCACGTCTCTACTCTCCCCTAGGGAGGAAGCCGCTGGCCACCATCGTTTTCTCTGCCTCCTCCCGGAGCACTTCGCCCTACGCCCAAGGGTCGTATTGACCGATAGCCAGGTGCGACGACGCCCGAGAACCACTTTAAAGTTCTTCCCATGTGGCTGGTCCTGACCCGCTCTTTTCCCCAGTGCCCACTGGCCTCCTCCAGTGGGGGGTCGGCCCACTGTCGCCAAACCGCCAATCGCTAACAATGACACAGTCACTGACTGTGTCGATCAGCAGGCGTCAGCTGGCACTGGCCAGTCCCTCATGGTCTTGTGACAGTCAGTACAGTTCAGCTGGTACTTTCGAACCTCTAATGGCCTTGTGACAGTTAGGTGGTACTGTCCAACCTCTAATGGCCTTGTGACAGTTAGGTGGTACTGTCCAACCTCTAATGGCCTTGTGACAGTTAGGTGGTACTGTCCAACCTCTAATGGCCTTGTGACAGTTAGGTGGTACTGTCCAACCTCTAATGGCCTTGTGACAGTTAGGTGGTACTGTCCAACCTCTAATGGCCTTGTGACAGTTAGGTAGTACTGTCCAACCTCTAATGGCCTTGTGACAGTTAGGTCGTACTGTCCAAACCCCCTCGTGACCTTGCGATGGTCAATACAGTCAGACGGTGGTACACACTCCAGTCCCTCATGACCATGTTGACCGAAGTGTGCCAGCCACTGAAACATGCATGGCCCGGCCTCACGCTCAACCCGCACGGCATTTCCCCAAGCGCAAGAGACATTTCAGGCGCTGAATAAGTCTGGCGAAGTCATGGGGTTAAGGTCGAGGCCGTCGTCTTTATTTCTAAGTTCTTCCTTCCTGCTTCAGGAGGGAAGTGTCCTTAGACGCACTACGAGGCGGGGGGAAATCCGCCAGTATGTGTGTGACCTGCTGGATTCCTCAGCTGATTGGTCGGCCAGATGCTCGTTCTCTCCTGTGATTGGCTGTGTGTCTGCTCCGTCTGTGTGGTGTAATTAGTTTCGTCTATTTCGTGGTGTCTTGTGGTTGGTGGTCCCGTCTGTGTGTCAAGGTCTGTCTTGTCTGTGGTTGGCTGTATCGACTGTGTGTCAAGGTCTGTGATTGGTTGAGAGTCTGTTTCGTCTTGTCTGTGGTTGGCTGTATCGACTGTGTGTCAAGGTCAGTGATTGGTTGAGAGTCTGTTTCGTCTTGTCTGTGGTTGGCTGTATCGACTGTGTGTCAAGGTCTGTGATTGGTTGAAAGTCTGTTTCGTCTTGTCTGTGGTTGGCTGTATCGACTGTGTGTCAAGGTCTGTGATTGGTTGAGAGTCTGTTTCGTCTTGTCTGTGGTTGGCTGCATCGTCTGCGTGTCAAGGTCTGTGATTGGTTGAGAGTCTATTCCGTCTTGTCTGTGGTTGGCTGAAGCGTCTGTCCCCTCCGTACTGTGACTGGGTGGTCGTTAGTCTTGACCGTCCAGTGACCTGTTGTCTTGTCAACTTCTCGCACTGAATCACAGTCCAATTATCGGATAACACCACTCCTTATGAAGCGCCCCGAGTCTTAATGAGCCAATTGGTGTGACTCCCCTCAAAATCCCCCACCAATTGGAAGGGGAGAAACGCCTTCAGCGTCTTAAAATACCTTGCGAATGTCCTCCTGCGTAGAACAAGACCGTGTGCAACTGCGCATCTTGCAGATGGCTGTAACAAACCATCCATCTGGCAGTTGGTACAAATTCTAAAGAGCTTTATTCGGGTTGTTAATCGATTTCATTTTTTTTTTTTAACCTACTACAAAACACAGAGGAAGAAATAAGACATCAAACAGACCCCCGTATATCACATGTAGTGTGTTCAAACTGCGCAAAATGATCTTATTCTCCTCCATTACTTTAAAATCATTTGATCCTACGTATTCCCTTCTCCCTCATGACCCTCTTCTCTCTCTCTCTCTCTCTCTCTCTCTCTCTCTCTCTCTCTCTCTCTCCCGGGTTATCTATCACCGATAGATGACGGCGGGAGACCCAAAGCCAAGCTTCTTAATTCCTTATTCCTATACCAAACAACGACTCGACTTTATAATTGGAACAAGATGACAAATACGCCAGTTTCCCGATGAATTAATTTATCTTTAAAGTCACTTCTCGGAACTCTCTTTATATCTAGTATCTACAATGTTGCCGACCACTAACTGTCAACACATTCACGGGAACAGTGTCTCAAAACAGATAAGTTAAGAGAAGTAATCAAATGTTTAAGTGAATTTTTATATATGAGAAGTAATCAAATAATTATTTGAGTGAATTCTAACACGAATCTAAAGCTTGACACGTCATACAATGATCAATAAAGCTCTCTACCCCTTTTAGATACAGGGGTAATATCTGCGAGCCACTACAATCGACGGTAAAATGTCAAAGGACAATATAAACGAGTTTTATAATAGTTCACGATACAAAAAAGAATTTTGTTACGTTTTCTTTCATGCGTTAGTCTCTATTCTACTACGGAAGCAGTTTTAACACTCCCTTTACGTGGTTTTTCGTATCTATGTGATGAGAGATAGTGATTCTGAACGGAGTATTGAGCTGTTTCATAAACCGAAAATACAACTCGTGAATATCAGTGTTCAGTATCCCACGCCAACTCAAAAATAGCGCCAAATCACCCTGGACAATTTTACAAGCTAATTTCAGCCGGTGCATGAAAGCACTGAGGAATTATTCATACCTATTTGTAAGAAATTGCTCAAAGAAAATTGCTGATGGAGGTATGCCACTCCCTCTCGCGCGCAAGTCAACAAAATAATGAGTTTACTGGATGTGGTAAACTCGCCCGGCGAGCAGTCGATACGTTCTCTCTCACACGGCCAATTTGCACGGGGTAACTCGCCCAGTTCCGGGAACGGTTGCTTTTTGTCAAGCCACTGGTGTTGCTTTTACAAAAATTTTATACTTCCTTTACCACCTGTGAGGTTCACCTCTTCAAATATTCAGTGGCATTATTATTCTTTTTTTTCTTCCCTCGAAGATTAGCTCTTCACCAAGAAAAATCAGGACGTGGATCACAAGGACGGACTTGTATACCTTATTCGGTGTTCGTTATATCAATGTCTTCTGCGCAGACACTGTACAGTGCCACCACTGTAAGACTGAGTGGAATTCGCTGATAGGATATATATATATATATATATATATATATATATATATATATATATATATATATATATATATATATATATATATATATATACATATATATATATATATATATATATATATATATATATATATATATATATATATATATATATATATATATATATATATATGTAGTGATGACAGGCAACGGAGGGCTTACATATGCGATCATGGCTGTGGTTTGGTGTGTTGAAGTGGAGGGGAATGTGATGTGAGTTACATATTTATATGTATGAGGAAGTTTTATATTCTTGATGATTTATCTCTTAAATTTTGTATAATATATATATATATATATATATATATATATATATATATATATATATATATATATATATATATATATATATATATATGGTGCGTTGCTGCTCTCAATTCTACCTATATTAATATGAACCATCATGAACCCTTACCTTCCTTTTCGTAAGTCCATCCATGACCCATGATGACCTTCAGTCAGCGGCGGTGTTCTTCCCTCAGGTCAGCGTAATGGCCAGGGGCTGACGGCGTGGCAGCTGGCAGATAAGAACGGCCACGAAGACATCGCTGCCTTGCTCAAGGTCGAGACTGGGGTCTTCCCTCGACCTTCTGGACCGTCGACCTTCGTTCCAGCTCACCCACTCGACCTCGACCGCCCGCCCACGCCTACAGAGACCAGGAGTATCAGGTCAGAGGTCTACCTACGAAGTGTCAGGCCAGAGTCTACTTACAAGACCGGGGTTATTAGGTCAGGGATTTACAGGGTCTACTTACGGGCCGGGAATATTGGGGTCAGGGACTTACAGGGTCTACTTACGGGCAGGAGTATCAGGTTAGGGACTTACAGGGTCTACTTACAGACACTGTGTATCAGGTTAGGGACTTACAGGGTCTACTCACGGACCGGGAGTATCAGGTTAGGGACTTACAGGGTCTACTTACGGGCAGGAGTAACAGGTTAGGGACTTACAGGGTCTACTTACAGACCGGGAGTATCAGGTTAGGGACTTACAGGGTCTACTTATGACCAGGTGCATCAGGTCAGTGACTTACAGGGTCCACTTACAGACCGAGAGCATCAGGTCAGTGACTTGCAAGGTCTACTTACAGACCAGGTGTATCAGGTCAGTGACTTACAAGGTCTACTTACGACCAGGTGTATCAGGTCAGTGACTTACAGGGTCTACTTACAGACCAGGTGTATCGGGTCAGGGACTTACAGGGTCTACTTAAAGATCGTGAGTATCAAATCTGGCACTTACACAGTAAAACATTACCTCCCTCTAAATAGAGACTTCCAAAGAATTAATTCCAGCGTCTCACTGAACGACCCCTGGCCACCACGGTAGGACCCTGGAGCACACGACTCTTGGGTGTGAAGGCTCCTGGCGAACAAAGGCCTGGCTATCATACCCAACAGGGCACACTACCACAGGAAGGAGTTACGTAAGCTGACCTAGTGATGTACACTGTCCTAATTACAGGTCACGTAGAGTTTCCAGAGAGTAAACCCCCTCGCCTCAAGGTAATTGCAATGGATAATGACCCGCTCTCCTCAGGTAGTGGTTCATAACCGATGACACATTAATGACCAGTTGTGGATAGAGGCCAAAAGGCGGTACTTGGCGTCAGTTGTATAAGTTTCACTCATAATCTAACAGGAACGTGAATTCCTATTTGTTACGCTGGTAAACTTCAACGTTAATTCACATCTCCTTCAATAATGTCATGAAAGATTTACCCAGGCTTATAGTTATAATCTCCCGATCGCTCAAAATCTTTTTCACTCCATCTTTCCACCTCCAGTTTGGTCTCCCACTTCTCGTTCCCTCCACCTCTGGCACATACATCCTCTTGGTCAATCTTTCCTCACTCATTGTCTCTGATGATTTCAAGGAAATTTTTAGTAAGGTGTGAGGTGGTGCAAACACCTGAGGTCAGAGGAGGCCAATCACATGTCCAAGACAACCTAAGATCATGTTTTTTTCTTTTCTTTTTTTTTCTTTTTTTCTTGTTTTTTTTTTTGGCCATCAGAAAGCGAGGTCTCACTGGGTACTTTGTAAGATCTCGTGTGATGGTCCAGCAATATGGAACTCAGTGTCAACCAACCATGGAAATCTTTAAAAATATATATACATATATATATAAAACGATTAATTTAATCAGAAAGATAAATTACAGTAGGAGATTCAGTGTGGCTAGGATTTTCGTAAGGAGTTAAAACACTTTCAGGAGTTTTCTTTGATCACCCGTTGTTGAGCAGGAATGTACGACCCTTGACCCCTGATGGCCTCTTCTGCGACTCGTACCTCATGGGTCGCAGGTTTGGACAGTTTTCAGGCCATCATACTCAACGGTCGTACTGCCTTGCTCACAGGACACTAGTTGACAACACGCCCCCCCGTGACCCAACGACGAACTAACTGACGGTATTTTGCAGGTCGTCATCTATACGCCGCAACAAACCCTGTGGGAAGGTCCACGCTGCTCCATCCGCTGGCCCAGGCCCAACAGACCCTCTTCCGCCTCCATCGCAGATCCTCCACTGCAACGACTGCCACCGGGTCGTGGCCCCGAGGAGGAAGCGTAGCATCAGGGCGTCTCTGGAAGCCGACGGCACCTTCAAGAGGGAGAAAGGAGCCCGCGTGTGCGTGTGTAGCGAGGCCGAGGACTCTGAAGCAGAGGACGTGTTGGGCCGCGATGCTAGCGCCAAGTGGGACGTCCAAGACACGAAAATACCTCCGTCTCGAACGAGCAGTAGCCACAATACCGAGATAGGGCTAACCACTGACCATCATACCAACAAGGGTGCGACGGTACAGAGCGGGGTTCACACCAGCAGGGTTGGTGTGGCTGGACTGAGCAGCACTTATACCGGTAAGGGCGCGATAGGACTTGCCAGTGACAATACCTTCAAGGGCGCGACAGGGCTGATCACCGGTCCCATCAGCAAAGGCGTGACGGGACTGAGCAGTGGTAACGCCAGCAAGGACGCCTCGGGGCTGATCAGTAACCTCACCACAAAGAGTGTGACGGGAGTCAGTAGTACCCGTCTCCCGAAGGACACCACAGAGGTCTCCAGCGGGTCGGTCACAAAGGCATCAGCAGACGAGAGCAGCGACAACTGTCCCACGGCCAGCGCTAGAGGGGCCCGGGGGTTAGGCGTGAGGAGCATCATTGGCTGGGGCAAGAACCTCGACTTCGCTGAGAGGCGGAGAAGCGAGGGCGAGGCAGGCGACAGGTCACGAGCGAGGAGCGAGCCTGTCCGGATCGGGCCGCCGGACCAGGAGGAGAGACGGGTCCTGGAGGAGCTTATGCGTGGCCTCAATGTCTCTTGCAGCCCAGGCTCAGGTGAGGCTCCTACGTACTCTCTGCTAAGGCCCTCACGCCACAGGGACAGGCACACACTCCCTCCCATCAGACACGAACTCAAGTGACACACCCATGAACTCCAGTCAATCACAGACTTCCTGAAGTAACAGACACATTTGGTACTGTACAGTGGGCCAGACTTTCTGAAGTGTGACTTGTGTGCTTAAAAGTGAACTTAAGACTTCTAAAGTGACACATACTTTCAAGTGCACTACAAAATTCTTAAAGTGAGACACGTGTTGAAGTGAGATGACACTTCCTTAAAGTGAGACACAACTAAGTGAGCGAAACAAACTTTTAAATAAGACTTAAAAGTGAGACTGTGACATTCCGAACGTAGTAAAAAAAAGACACGGCTCGTGAAGTAAAGTCAATGTGTGCAAATTGAGACGCTCGTATGCATAAAAGGTGAACCCAACTTCCTTAAGCGAGACAAAGATACTTAAAGTGAGCAACAGACTTTCTGAGTAAGACAGGCACGTATCTAAAGTGAGCCACAGACTTTCTGAGTAAGACAGGCACGTATCTAAAGTGAGCCACAGACTTATCTAAGCGTGAGACACTACTAAACTTAGACTGGGGTGTTCTCCTAGTGAGAAAATCATATACTAAGGCGAGAAACATATCCGAGTACACTACCAGAACCCTGAAGTGAGACGCATTCTAGAGACGCACTGCACATACTGACACATCATCTATGTTGTGGTTACCAACCTCCTCCTCCTCCTGCGGTGGACTCTGAACTTTCTATATTAGGAAACACACACACATTCCACTGCCACGCACTCAGACCAGTAAGTAACAACTTTACGAGTAAATGACAAAAAAAGAAATATATATATATATATATATATATATATATATATATATATATATATATATATATATATATATATATATATATATATCAATCCAATAAAGTTATGGATAAGCTGCAAACACATAAGCAACGGAGTGTATTACATGCATACAAACACACACACACATACACACACACATATTGGGGTGTATATCTGTGTATACATGATACTAGGACAGAGTGTACAAACAAGGTTAAAAAATTAAAGGACAGGCTAACACGACTGTAAAACTCTAAGCAGTCACACACGCTGATTTTGTGTGTGTGTGTGTGTGTGTGTGTGTGTGTGTGTTTTACGTTGGTGCACAATATGTAATTAGTTGAAATGAGAAAACATGTTATTACTAGGGAGCAAGACATATGAATTAGGAGATACGGGGATGAGAGAAAGACGAGAAAAGCCATTTAAGTAACACAGTACCTCAGGGAGAGAAAAATGCCTAGTGGCGTACCACAAGGGATCTTGGAACCTCCGTTGTTTTTGGCTGACGCTCATGACATACCAGAGCCGATATCGGCGCTGTGAAGGACTGTGAAACAATGCAGGTGTGGATGTAGATGCAACAGCACCTCCGGCAGGATAAACTAAGTATGAGGTTCAATCATAGTGTCATGTACGGAAAAAAATGGGCTTAGGATCCAGGTAGATCTTGATGAAACTATAAGTTGACTAAGGAGAGTTCAGAAGGGGATCAAGGCCATGCAAAAGGTTTTGGAATACTGGTGTAAAACACTTTGGTAAATACGCTTTGGGAGAATATCAGAGCAACGATTGTCAGACATACGAATAACGTCTGGGATTACGAGTTTAAATATGTAGGAATGAATACTGCTCGAAACCCTGTATATAGTGTATCCTTTCAGAACCCCTATTTAATGACACGTATCGACGATGTGGAAGGCAAAAGTAAATCAACTAAAAAAGATGACCAAATTGGCGAGTCTGTGGGCTAAGGAGAGAGAATGGATCTGGTGAAATTACCTTCCGTAAACATTATAAGGTCAAGAAGGGATCTTTTTTTTTTCAAACTGATCTGGATTGGAACCGATTTTTCAAAACTAGGATTGAGAGAGCTATGGAACATGTGTGGAAACTTGAACTGGAAACAGTTATATGTAAAGAAATACACGTATTCTACCATGAATAGAATGACAGGCAATCGGAATTCATGTTAAGTGAGGTTGTTGTGTGTGTGTGTAAGGGATCTGAATATTTCCGAAACGAGGCTGAACCATTAAATGCATTTAAAGGGACAGGATAATATGGGCATCTCTCATTCTCTCACGTCATCCACATACACACACGAAATGAAACGGATACAAACACTCACACACACACGAACCTGAACTCTCACACAGCCAAACGAATCAACATAAACACACGGGATATGTCTATGGAATTTAGCCAAACCTAATTCAATCTAACCTAATAACCTAATCTAACTTAACCTAACCTAATCTAAACTTTAACTTTTGCTGAAGAGAAATCCCGGTCAGTCTTTACGGTACAAAAAGCATTTTGTTAAACTTGAGTTTACCTTACTCCAACTTGAGCTTACCTCACTCAAACTTGAGCTTACCTAGCAACTAACTTGAGCTTACTAAACTCCAACTTGACACTATCTAGCCCCAACTTGAGCTTACCTAACCCAAACTTGAGCTTACCTAACAGCCAACTTGATCTTACCTAGCGCCAACCTAGCCTATCTTCAAGTCACCTAACCTAACCTTTCTTAACCTACAACTGTTGCAGGTAATGAGGCAGACACGGAGTCACTGATGGAGTGCGAGCGGCCGGCAGTGGAAGGAGACGAGACTACCTTAGACTTGCTCAGGATGAGCGGCAACAACGCTGGCAGTAGCAGTAGCAGCAGCGCCAGGAAGATCACGATGTCGGGTGTGGCCGTCGGCGCGGCCCAACCCATGCCCAGGATTGGCCTCAGCGCCTCCACGCGATCCCTCAACCGCAGCATCCAGCACCTGGTGCAGGAGGACGTGGAAAACCGGCCAGAGCACAGGCCACCCACGCCCGCACGCCCCTCGCTGCCCACACTCCTACCGGGGCGGCTCCTGGACGTGTCTCTCAGTGCCTCCCTGAGCAGCACGAAGAGCGAGGGACGCAACGCTCCTCCGTCGCGCCGCGTCACCTTCACGGCCTTTCCCCGGTCGTCGTCGGAGCCCAGGTCGCTCACCACGTCCCCAAGGCCGCAGGACGACGATGAGGCCGACGATGACACCCCGACGGACCTCCTGGACGCCTCCACACGCTCTGAGGGCTGGGACCACCTCAGAGGAGCCAGGGGTCGAGGCCCCACCTTCACCACATCTTCAGAGGGGCACGTCGTGCCCCTGCCACCCATCAACCGACCCAGATACAGCGAGGCTGGGAGCAAAGGGCGTAGTAACGTCCGGGGACGTGGCGGCGGTCCGGGCGGGCCCGAGGAGAATGTCCTCAGCGTGGCCAAAAAGACACTGGAGCAGCTGGAGACGGTACTGGCGCCCAAGGAGACGGCCGCCCTCCCACGCACCATCCCCAGGACACGCACCAGCCACCAGATCCACCTGGAGACCTAGCAGGACCCGCGCCGCCCCAAGCCCGCACACATACGCCCTCACAAACGCACTCGCAAACACAGTTTCGAGCAGCGTCTGCACGAGTCACATTGGTAAACAAGACATTTGAGGTCAGAACGTCCCAGGCTCGGCCACTTTCGAGGCAGGAGGACTGCTACCGGTCGGCCTGCTCACTGGAAATGGACAAACCACTTAGAGAACTCTGGTCAGATCCTCTCTGACTCTCTGGACAATACCTAGCGTACGTTTTTTTTTGGGGGGGAGGAGTTTTATGACGAAACGGTGAACACTACTGTCGTGTCAATGCTGGACAATCTTTACAAATTCTATAAGCCTTTAAGGCCATCTGATAAAAATGACTTCAGTGTGCTGTGTGAAGCCTTAGACTTTCACCATCAACCTTATCAAAAAAAAAAAAAAAAAAAATATATATATATATATATATAATATATATATATATATATATATATATATATATATATATATATATATATATATATATATATATATATATATATGAAAAACTGAGTGAAATAGTATAACAATGAACAAATAAAAGCTAGAACAGACACATAAGTGTCAATACTTCATAGACTTTCATGAAGAATGAAATAATGATTGTACCAGCACTCAGTGTCATGTTGTTACGCTCATGGTAATATTACGTTACGTATTTACAACACAAGATGTTATACTTTGCTGGTCGTCTGTCGTCCTATCACAACCGCGTAACCTTGTATACCAATGTTCTTGTACAAGCTGTCAGAGGGGCCAAGAGTTGACTAAACCATCTGTCTTTTAGTTTCAAATCATTTATTTCAAAAACTTGCAATCATTTCCTTCTTTTTTCTCTACATAAACTTTTGAATGGTATAGGAGAGACCATAAGGATACTGTAATACATACTTATCAGTGGGTCACATTAGTGAGACATCGAAGTGTGGTTATCATTTTCAATATACCCAACTGTTCTATGTAAACATAGATGTGTGGGGGAAGGCTTCGAGCCATAACACCTTCACTAGGCTACAGGATGAACACTTGTTTATCCCGTATAATAACCTAAGGGAAAGCTTAGTAATGTGGGCTGATGTGGCTCTGGCCGGCCAGGACACATTGCCTTAACCTGGTGGTTGGTGTCTGTGTGTGTGACCCACCGGCCACTACCGTGTGTCTTCTGTTGGCTCAGTCGTCTAAATATTCTCATATTTTTCTTCCCCTTCCTCCACCCAATTCATCTTTAATCTGGGATCCAACTGGAGGCAGCCGTTCTCTGGATCGTATAGTCTATGGCGATCCTTTTTTCAGCCATTTGATTTAGCATCACAAAACAACCAAAGTGTGTCATGTCCTTTATTAATCAGTACCCAGTTGAAGGACTTACATGTCTCGTTTATAAAGATGGCAGCGTACAGTACCTGGGTGTCAATACCTGAACCAGTCCACAGCAGTATCACAGATCAAGATAAAAAGTATTGTACATATTCGAAGCTTTATCTAATCCGATGGAGGCTTGCTCCACTATCATCAACATGGCGAGTGGAAAACGAACGAAACGCTGTGGCAATCGTCTGGGTTGCAGGAATGTCTTTTGATACGTAAGTGACTGGTTTATAGTTTTAGCCATTCATCATGATTTTGTTCCTTGATCTCTGTTCTTTGTGAGACAAACGCTTGTCATTCAAAATATCAAACTTTTCCCTTAAAGAATTAATTTACAAAATGCTCCAATATGCCAACGCAATATTAGAAGACGGTAAAGACGCCTCTTCTGTACCTTGGTTTATAAATGTACGTGTATCCCAGAACTCTAGTGATGCTGTGGGTCAAGTTAGCCAGGTTAATCATGGGATGTTGTGGGTCTAGTAAAGCCAGGATGGGTATGGCAACCTAGGAAGACTGTGGGTCACCTAAGCTAGGCTCTTGAAGTCCGACTCCTCATACCGGCTTGGGTAACTCGGGAGGAACTCAACCGGACTTCTTCGTCGGGAAGGCTGGTTTAGGACGGTACAATATCAGGATACGGTGGACCTTGTCAGCGACACTGTAATTGCCCACTTCAGATCTTCATACGTCTTGGTATCATAAGGTATCAGTTGAATCTTAATAACTACATGTGTAAGATGTGTCAGAATGATGCCTCCATCCATTAAGTGAGGTGGCTTAATTCTTCAAGGATCATGGTCTGGTTCTTATCTCACGACGAGGTCTCCCTTAGAGAATAATAATCCCCTTGAAAACGACTGCTTAACTTCCGAAATTCAATGATCTTAACCCCATGAATGAATATGGATCCATCGTATCCAACACAATGACTCGGGCTCTTGAGTTCGTCTACATGTAGCCTACTGTTATCTCAAGCCTATTCTTGTACGAGGTTAAGTTCAAGAGATGAATGACCTTTGTGGAGAATGTTATTGGAACCTGGATCCTCCTCGTATCCAGCAGTGGGTATTCAAATCACCTCATCGGAGCTCGTCTGTTGTATAAACACATCGTCCATGACCTACCCACACGCACCATCACACACTAAATACCTTGTTGGATGTCCATGTCGTAACAATGGATTGTGTAATAAGTAGTGAAGTCAAATGATCTCAATACTTCATATAGCCAGAATACTTTTATAAATAATTTGTATCTATATATATATATACCTGAAATGGTGGTGATGGTAGTGACTTAACCAAGCCCCCAGTGAGGACCACTGTATGCCTTAATCATCATCATTCCCCCGCTACACTGCCCTCGGCTTGCCTAAGCAAAAGACTGCCTGCGCTCTGTACCTTCAGACAGGTCGGGCCCATCACTCTTCTATTCTCTTTTTCTTTTCCTGAAATCGAACAAGACACATAACTCTGATGCCTTGAACCCTTGATATACAAAAACCCTTCTTATACTGTCATCCAGCCCTTTCCATGGGTTTCGAGAGTATATTACACATTAGAAACCACTCAATTTTGTCCACTTTTAGTCGTTTCTCTGTCGTTATCATGATCCCAAGAGCGTTTATACTTTTATGTACAGTAGTATCAAGAATGTATTACGTTAGGAGCCTTATTTTCAATAGCTGGGTCGTTCCCAAGATACTATTGTTGATTAGGTTCATTCAGGCATCAGTTTACTGAATGAAAAGCAAATGTTCATACAGCAATTCACCCTTTTATTGTTCACAACCAGTGGAAGAGACATCTCCATGTTAGCCATCTGGCGTCTACGCGTCTGCAGTGTTAATATAAGGTGTAAGGGATCAATTGCACATCCAGCCAGAAGACGCCCCACTTTATCAAAGCCTAATGACGCCTTACTAAGGTAAACCTAAATGCCTAACTCCCACACCCCCAACAATTTTCTTGCCTATCCACGGAGGAAAGGATAGATGGAGGTTTAGTTCCTTTCGTTGTGTCGTTTTCTGGTCTAATACCAAGTTATTCTTGCTGTGTTTATCTTTAAGAAGCACCAGGTTTCAGCTAAGGTTGCCTGTTTACGAACCCAACATACTACAATCCTGTTTACGAACCCAACATACATACTACCAATCCTGTTTACGAACCCAACATACTACCAATCCTCTTTACGAACCCAACATACTACCAATCCTGTTTACGAACCCAACATACATACTACCAATCCTCTTTACGAACCCAACATACTACCAATCCTGTTTACGAACCCAACATACTACAATCCTGTTTACGAACCCAACATACTACAATCCTGTTTACGAACCCAACATACTACCAATCCTGTTTACGAACCCAACATACTACCAATCCTGTTTACGAACCCAACATACTACCAATCCTGTTTACGAACCCAACATACTACCAATCCTGTTTACGAACCCAACATACTACCAATCCTCTTTACGAACCCAACATACATACTACCAATCCTGTTTACGAACCCAACATACATACTACCAATCCTCTTTACGAACCCAACATACATACTACCAATCCTCTTTACGAACCCAACATACATACTACCAATCCTCTTTACGAACCCAACATACTACCAATCCTCTTTACGAACCCAACATACATACTACCAATCCTCTTTACGAACCCAACATACTACCAATCCTGTTTACGAACCCAACATACTACCAATCCTGTTTACGAACCCAACATACTACCAATCCTGTTTACGAACCCAACATACATACTACCAATCCTGTTTACGAACCCAACATACATACTACCAATCCTGTTTACGAACCCAACATACTACCAATCCTCTTTACGAACCCAACATACTACCAATCCTGTTTACGAACCCAACATACATACTACCAATCCTGTTTACGACCCAACATACTACCAATCCTGTTTACGACCCAACATACTACCAATCCTCTTTACGAACCCAACATACTACCAATCCTCTTTACGAACCCAACATACTACCAATCCTGTTTACGAACCCAACATACTACAATCCTGTTTACGAACCCAACATACTACAATCCTGTTTACGAACCCAACATACATACTACCAATCCTCTTTACGAACCCAACATACATACTACCAATCCTGTTTACGAACCCAACATACTACAATCCTGTTTACGACCCAACATACTACCAATCCTCTTTACGAACCCAACATACTACCAATCCTCTTTACGAACCCAACATACTACCAATCCTCTTTACGAACCCAACATACATACTACCAATCCTGTTTACGAACCCAACATACATACTACCAATCCTGTTTACGACCCAACATACTACCAATCCTGTTTACGACCCAACATACTACCAATCCTGTTTACGAACCCAACATACATACTACCAATCCTGTTTACGAACCCAACATACATACTACCAATCCTGTTTACGAACCCAACATACATACTACCAATCCTGTTTACGAACCCAACATACATACTACCAATCCTCTTTACGAACCCAACATACATACTACCAATCCTGTTTACGAACCCAACATACTACAATCCTGTTTACGAACCCAACATACTACAATCCTGTTTACGAACCCAACATACTACCAATCCTGTTTACGAACCCAACATACTACCAATCCTCTTTACGAACCCAACATACTACAATCCTGTTTACGAACCCAACATACATACTACCAATCCTCTTTACGAACCCAACATACATACTACCAATCCTGTTTACGAACCCAACATACTACCAATCCTCTTTACGAACCCAACACACTACCAATCCTGTTTACGAACCCAACATACTACCAATCCTCTTTACGAACCCAACATACTACCAATCCTGTTTACGAACCCAACATACTACCAATCCTCTTTACGAACCCAACATACTACAATCCTGTTTACGAACCCAACATACTACCAATCCTCTTTACGAACCCAACATACTACCAATCCTGTTTACGAACCCAACATACTACAATCCTGTTTACGAACCCAACATACATACTACCAATCCTGTTTACGAACCCAACATACATACTACCAATCCTCTTTACGAACCCAACATACTACCAATCCTGTTTACGAACCCAACATACATACTACCAATCCTCTTTACGAACCCAACATACATACTACCAATCCTCTTTACGAACCCAACATACTACAATCCTGTTTACGAACCCAACATACATACTACCAATCCTGTTTACGAACCCAACATACTACAATCCTGTTTACGAACCCAACATACTACCAATCCTGTTTACGAACCCAACATACTACCAATCCTGTTTACGAACCCAACATACATACTACCAATCCTGTTTACGAACCCAACATACTACCAATCCTGTTTACGAACCCAACATACTACAATCCTGTTTACGACCCAACATACTACCAATCCTGTTTACGAACCCAACATACTACCAATCCTGTTTACGAACCCAACATACTACCAATCCTCTTTACGAACCCAACATACTACAATCCTGTTTACGAACCCAACATACTACAATCCTGTTTACGAACCCAACATACTACAATCCTGTTTACGAACCCAACATACTACCAATCCTCTTTACGAACCCAACATACTACCAATCCTCTTTACGAACCCAACATACTACCAATCCTCTTTACGAACCCAACATACATACTACCAATCCTGTTTACGACCCAACATACTACCAATCCTCTTTACGAACCCAACATACTACAATCCTGTTTACGAACCCAACATACATACTACCAATCCTGTTTACGAACCCAACATACTACCAATCCTGTTTACGAACCCAACATACTACAATCCTGTTTACGAACCCAACATACTACAATCCTGTTTACGAACCCAACATACTACCAATCCTGTTTACGAACCCAACATACATACTACCAATCCTGTTTACGAACCCAACATACTACCAATCCTCTTTACGAACCCAACATACATACTACCAATCCTCTTTACGAACCCAACATACTACAATCCTGTTTACGAACCCAACATACTACAATCCTGTTTACGAACCCAACATACTACAATCCTGTTTACGAACCCAACATACTACAATCCTGTTTACGACCCAACATACTACCAATCCTGTTTACGAACCCAACATACTACCAATCCTGTTTACGAACCCAACATACTACAATCCTGTTTACGAACCCAACATACATACTACCAATCCTCTTTACGAACCCAACATACTACCAATCCTGTTTACGAACCCAACATACTACCAATCCTGTTTACGAACCCAACATACTACAATCCTGTTTACGAACCCAACATACATACTACCAATCCTGTTTACGAACCCAACATACATACTACCAATCCTGTTTACGAACCCAACATACTACCAATCCTGTTTACGAACCCAACATACATACTACCAATCCTGTTTACGAACCCAACATACATACTACCAATCCTGTTTACGAACCCAACATACTACCAATCCTGTTTACGAACCCAACATACTACAATCCTGTTTACGAACCCAACATACATACTACCAATCCTCTTTACGAACCCAACATACTACCAATCCTGTTTACGAACCCAACATACTACCAATCCTGTTTACGAACCCAACATACATACTACCAATCCTGTTTACGAACCCAACATACATACTACCAATCCTCTTTACGAACCCAACATACTACCAATCCTCTTTACGAACCCAACATACTACAATCCTGTTTACGACCCAACATACTACCAATCCTCTTTACGAACCCAACATACATACTACCAATCCTGTTTACGAACCCAACATACTACAATCCTGTTTACGAACCCAACATACATACTACCAATCCTGTTTACGAACCCAACATACTACAATCCTGTTTACGAACCCAACATACTACAATCCTGTTTACGAACCCAACATACATACTACCAATCCTGTTTACGAACCCAACATACTACAATCCTGTTTACGAACCCAACATACTACAATCCTGTTTACGAACCCAACATACTACAATCCTGTTTACGAACCCAACATACATACTACCAATCCTGTTTACGAACCCAACATACATACTACCAATCCTGTTTACGAACCCAACATACTACAATCCTGTTTACGAACCCAACATACTACAATCCTGTTTACGACCCAACATACTACCAATCCTGTTTACGAACCCAACATACTACAATCCTGTTTACGAACCCAACATACATACTACCAATCCTGTTTACGAACCCAACATACTACAATCCTGTTTACGAACCCAACATACTACCAATCCTGTTTACGAACCCAACATACTACCAATCCTGTTTACGAACCCAACATACTACAATCCTGTTTACGAACCCAACATACTACAATCCTGTTTACGAACCCAACATACATACTACCAATCCTGTTTACGAACCCAACATACTACCAATCCTGTTTACGAACCCAACATACTACCAATCCTGTTTACGAACCCAACATACTACAATCCTGTTTACGAACCCAACATACTACAATCCTGTTTACGAACCCAACATACATACTACCAATCCTGTTTACGAACCCAACATACATACTACCAATCCTGTTTACGAACCCAACATACATACTACCAATCCTGTTTACGAACCCAACATACATACTACCAATCCTGTTTACGAACCCAACATACTACAATCCTGTTTACGAACCCAACATACTACAATCCTGTTTACGAACCCAACATACTACAATCCTGTTTACGAACCCAACATACTACCAATCCTGTTTACGAACCCAACATACATACTACCAATCCTGTTTACGAACCCAACATACTACAATCCTGTTTACGAACCCAACATACTACAATCCTGTTTACGAACCCAACATACTACCAATCCTGTTTACGAACCCAACATACTACAATCCTGTTTACGAACCCAACATACTACAATCCTGTTTACGAACCCAACATACTACAATCCTGTTTACGAACCCAACATACTACAATCCTGTTTACGAACCCAACATACTACAATCCTGTTTACGAACCCAACATACTACAATCCTGTTTACGAACCCAACATACTACCAATCCTGTTTACGAACCCAACATACTACAATCCTGTTTACGAACCCAACATACTACCAATCCTGTTTACGAACCCAACATACTACCAATCCTGTTTACGAACCCAACATACTACAATCCTGTTTACGAACCCAACATACTACCAATCCTGTTTACGAACCCAACATACTACAATCCTGTTTACGAACCCAACATACTACCAATCCTGTTTACGAACCCAACATACTACCAATCCTGTTTACGAACCCAACATACTACCAATCCTGTTTACGAACCCAACATACTACCAATCCTGTTTACGAACCCAACATACTACAATCCTGTTTACGAACCCAACATACTACAATCCTGTTTACGAACCCAACATACTACAATCCTGTTTACGAACCCAACATACTACAATCCTGTTTACGAACCCAACATACTACAATCCTGTTTACGAACCCAACATACTACCAATCCTGTTTACGAACCCAACATACTACAATCCTGTTTACGAACCCAACATACTACCAATCCTGTTTACGAACCCAACATACTACAATCCTGTTTACGACCCAACATACTACCAATCCTGTTTACGAACCCAACATACATACTACCAATCCTGTTTACGAACCCAACATACTACAATCCTGTTTACGAACCCAACATACATACTACCAATCCTGTTTACGAACCCAACATACTACCAATCCTGTTTACGAACCCAACATACTACCAATCCTGTTTACGAACCCAACATACTACAATCCTGTTTACGAACCCAACATACTACCAATCCTGTTTACGAACCCAACATACTACAATCCTGTTTACGAACCCAACATACTACCAATCCTCTTTACGAACCCAACATACTACAATCCTGTTTACGAACCCAACATACTACAATCCTGTTTACGAACCCAACATACATACTACCAATCCTGTTTACGAACCCAACATACTACAATCCTGTTTACGAACCCAACATACTACAATCCTGTTTACGAACCCAACATACTACAATCCTGTTTACGAACCCAACATACATACTACCAATCCTGTTTACGAACCCAACATACATACTACCAATCCTGTTTACGAACCCAACATACTACAATCCTGTTTACGAACCCAACATACTACAATCCTGTTTACGAACCCAACATACTACAATCCTGTTTACGAACCCAACATACTACAATCCTGTTTACGAACCCAACATACTACAATCCTGTTTACGAACCCAACATACATACTACCAATCCTGTTTACGACCCAACATACTACCAATCCTGTTTACGAACCCAACATACTACAATCCTGTTTACGAACCCAACATACTACAATCCTGTTTACGACCCAACATACTACCAATCCTGTTTACGAACCCAACATACATACTACCAATCCTGTTTACGAACCCAACATACTACCAATCCTGTTTACGACCCAACATACTACCAATCCTCTTTACGAACCCAACATACATACTACCAATCCTGTTTACGAACCCAACATACTACAATCCTCTTTACGAACCCAACATACATACTACCAATCCTCTTTACGAACCCAACATACATACTACCAATCCTGTTTACGAACCCAACATACTACAATCCTGTTTACGAACCCAACATACATACTACCAATCCTGTTTACGAACCCAACATACTACAATCCTGTTTACGAACCCAACATACATACTACCAATCCTGTTTACGAACCCAACATACATACTACCAATCCTGTTTACGACCCAACATACTACCAATCCTCTTTACGAACCCAACATACATACTACCAATCCTGTTTACGAACCCAACATACTACAATCCTGTTTACGAACCCAACATACATACTACCAATCCTGTTTACGAACCCAACATACTACAATCCTGTTTACGAACCCAACATACTACAATCCTGTTTACGAACCCAACATACATACTACCAATCCTGTTTACGAACCCAACATACATACTACCAATCCTCTTTACGAACCCAACATACTACAATCCTGTTTACGAACCCAACATACTACCAATCCTGTTTACGAACCCAACATACTACAATCCTGTTTACGAACCCAACATACTACAATCCTGTTTACGAACCCAACATACTACCAATCCTGTTTACGAACCCAACATACTACAATCCTGTTTACGAACCCAACATACTACAATCCTGTTTACGAACCCAACATACATACTACCAATCCTGTTTACGAACCCAACATACTACAATCCTGTTTACGAACCCAACATACATACTACCAATCCTGTTTACGAACCCAACATACTACCAATCCTCTTTACGAACCCAACATACATACTACCAATCCTGTTTACGAACCCAACATACTACAATCCTGTTTACGAACCCAACATACTACAATCCTGTTTACGAACCCAACATACTACAATCCTGTTTACGAACCCAACATACTACAATCCTGTTTACGAACCCAACATACTACCAATCCTGTTTACGAACCCAACATACATACTACCAATCCTGTTTACGAACCCAACATACATACTACCAATCCTGTTTACGAACCCAACATACATACTACCAATCCTGTTTACGAACCCAACATACTACCAATCCTCTTTACGAACCCAACACACTACCAATCCTGTTTACGAACCCAACATACTACCAATCCTCTTTACGAACCCAACATACTACCAATCCTGTTTACGACCCCAACATACTACCAATCCTGTTTACGAACCCAACATACATACTACCAATCCTGTTTACGAACCCAACATACTACCAATCCTGTTTACGACCCCAACATACTACCAATCCTGTTTACGAACCCAACATACATACTACCAATCCTGTTTACGAACCCAACATACTACCAATCCTGTTTACGACCCCATCTTGTCATTAAAACGTGAATATTAAGCCCTCACTCCGGTGCCCCATTGTACCTCGTCCCTCAACTAACTCCGTTCATTTCCCCCAGGGCGTACGAGTGGCTAACGTATCATGAACCCTCAGGGTTACAACCACAACCACCACAACAATGTGTTGTTGTGGTGGTGGTGGTTGGCAAAGAGTCCCTCTATTGTAGTCAAAGTTCAAGCGACCCTCACCCGTACGCACCCAGGTCATAGAGGTGATAAGACATTTCACCCACTGCCAGTTCCAATGTGTGTATAACTGGTTTTTATAATTCTCATTCCTGGACCTTCACCGTCCACAGAACAACGTCGTAGGTCCTGTGAAAACACACACACACACACACACACACACACACACACACACACACATACAAACAAACAAACAAAAAAGAGAGAGAGAGAGAGAGAGGTACTAAATAATTTTCGTGGAATAAATTCATGACCTAAACAAGAGAACGTCCCACACGACAGAAAACGGGGCCTAACCGCTCATGTAAACAGGGCAATACTAAACTGGTTTTCATTTACTTTGTTGTTTTGTTATACACATCTCTGTGTCGCATTGACATGAGTGTGTCTGTGTCTCAGATTCATCGCTGTGTCGCACTGACATGAGTGTGTCTATGTCTCAGATTCCATTTTGGTCATCTGCAGGCGACCACAACGGTAAGAGACCTCATATCTTATAATGCTGGGATCAAAAGGTCCACGTGTGGATAATATGACTGTCAGACAATGGAGGTATGACGGTCAAAACAATGTTGCTGTTCTTTGGGGGGAGAAGAAACATATATATATATGTGTGTGTCAGAGGTGGAGGGAACGAGGAGAAGTGGGAGACCACATTGGAGGTGGAAGGATGGAGTGAAAAAGATTTTGAGTGATCGGGGCCTGAACATGCAGGAGGGTGAAAGGCGTGCAAGGAATAGAGTGAATTGGAACGATGTGGTATACCGGGGTCGACGTGCTGTCAATGGATTGAACCAGGGCATGTGAAGCGTCTGGGGTAAACCATGGAAAGTTCTGTGGGGCCTGGACGTGGAAAGGGAGCTGTGGTTTCGGTGCATTATACATGACAGCTAGAGACTGAGTGTGAACGAATGTGGCCTTTGTTGTCTTTTCCAAGCGCTACCCCGCATGCATGAGGTGGGGGAGGGGGTTGTCACTTCATGAGTGGCGGGGTGGCGACGGGAATGAATAAGGGCAGACAATATGAATTATGTAAATGGGTATATATGTATATGTCTGTGTGTGTATATATATGTATACGTTGAGATGTACAGGTATGTATATTTGCGTGTGTGGACGAGTATGTATATACATGTGTATGTGGGTAGGCTGGGCCATTCTTTTGTCTGTTTCCTTGCGCTACCTCGCTATCGCGGGAGACAGCGACAAAGCATAATAAATAATAAATAAATAAATATATATATATATATATATATATATATATATATATATATAGAGAGAGAGAGAGAGAGAGAGAGAGAGAGAGAGAGAGAGAGAGAGAGAGAGAGAGAGAGAGAGACAGACAGACAGACAGACAGATATGGTTCGATCGATCGAGATAGATAGATAAATAAATAGACAGATAGAAAGATAGATAAATATAGATATATCTTATCCATCTACTTGATCGCCGCTTCCCTAAGTCAGCAAGGTAGCGCTAGCAAACAGACGAAGAAAGACCAGTCCACTCATATACACACATATATATACATACACGCACATAGACATACATATAAATATCAACACACACACACACACACATACATATATACATATACACATATACACATGTACATAGATATTCATAATTGCTTGCCTACCCAGCCCCACAGGAAACATCTTATCACAGGCATTAGACAGAAGAAGGCTAGGCTCTGGTACACACCAGAAATTTCACTGACGTAAGCAAAAGAAAAGAAAAAAGAAAAAACAATATTGTCAAGAACGAAAAATACAAAGGCAAAAAAAAAAAAAGCAATATTGCCAAGGACGAAAAATACAAAGGAAATGAGAAAAAAAAAAATATATATATATGAATAAACACACACACACACACACACACACACACACACACACACATAAAAAAGAACTTGAATGCAATTCTTATTTCTCCGCTAGATGGTTAGAAGGAAACTAAGATTATCAGGTCCATTTTCTCTCTCTCTCTCTCTCTCTCTCTCTCTCTCTCTCTCTCTCTCTCTCTCTCTCTCTCTCTCTCGCGGGGCTTCAAGCCGCTCCCTCGCGGGGGACGGAAATGACGGTGTTGGAGATGTGGCGATTCCAGGGAGAGACTCCACCCACATTGTTGGAGAGGAAGGGGAGGGTCGCGTGTGTGTTGGCGGTGCCCAGCCGGGAGGTCGTACGTGTGGACGACCCTCACTCAAGCAACGACAGTACGACTCGCATTGAGTGAAAGACTACGACACTTTTCTGAGCACAGCACGACGCCTTTTGAGCACAGCACGACGCCTTTTATGAGCACAGCACGACGCTTTTTGAGCACAGCACGACGCCTTTTTGAGCACAGCACAACGCCTTTTTTGAGCACAACACGACGCTTTTTGAGCACAGCACGACGCCTTTTTTGAGCACAGCACGACGCGTTTTGAGCACAGCACGACGCCTTTTTTGAGCACAGCACGACGCCTTTTTCGAGCACAGCACGACGCCTTTTTGAACACAGCACGACGCCTTTTTTGAGCACAGCACGACGCCTTTTTTGAGCACAGCACGACGCCTTTTTTGAGCACAGCACGACGCCTTTTTTGAGCACAACACGACGCCTTTTTTGAGCACAGCACGACGCCTTTTGAGCACAGCACGACGCTTTTTTTGAGCACAGCACGACGCCTTTTGAGCACAACACATCTTTTTTGAGCACAGCACGACGCCTTTTTTGAACACAGCACGACGCCTTTTTTGAACACAGCACGACGCCTTTTTTGAGCACAGCACGACGCCTTTTTTGAGCACAGCACAACGCCTTTTTTGAGCACAGCACGACGCCTTTTGAGCACAGCACGACGCCTTTTGAGCACAGCACGACGCCTTTGTTTGAGCTCGACCGTAAGACACCTTTTTGAGAGCGAGCGTACGACTTTTCTGAGCACGAGAGTACGAGGTTTTCTGAGCACAGTACGATATACATTTTGAGTGCCAGTGTACGACCCCCTTTTATTTTCTGAGCACGACGGTACGACTTTCGCTCACAACGACCTGGCCCTTAAGGATCAGGTCAAAGACAAGGTCATAATGCTCAAAAGTGTGACACCATCGTCCAGAAGGAATTAGTCTAACAAGAGGAATAATTAATTAATGTCACTCTAATATGAGGTAATACTTAACAATAATAAATTCTCATAAAAAAATTGTATTTGTTTTTGATACCTATGTATCATATCAGGGTTACAAAAAGCACTTTTTATATATATATATATATATATATATATATATATATATATATATATATATATATATATATATATATATATATATCTTTTGGTTTTTCTCATTTTCTATAATACTGTTCTTGTCTGTTTCTATAATACTTTTGTTGTGTTTCTATAACACTTTAGTCTGTTTCAAAAATACTCTTCTCTGTTTCTATAACACTCTTCTTGTCTGTTGCTATAATACTTTTGTTGTCTGTTTCTATAATTATCTTGTCTGTTTCCATAATACTCTTGTCTGCTTCTATACTCTTGTTGTCTGTTTCTATAATTCTCTTGTTTTGTTTCTATAATACTCTTGTCTGTTTTTATAATACTTCTGTTGTCTGTTTCTATAATACTCTTGTCTGTTTCTATAATACTCTTGTCTGTTTCTATAATACTCTTATTGTCTGTTTCTATAATACTCTTGTCTGTTTCTATAATACTCTTATTGTCTGTTTCTATAATACTCTTGTCTGTTTCTATAATACTCTTATTGTCTGTTTCTATAATACTCTTGTCTGTTTCTATAATACTCTTGTCTGTTTCTATAATACTCTTGTTGTCTGTTTCTATAATTCTCTTGTTGTCTGTTTCTATAATACTCTTGTCTGTTTTTATAATACTCTTGTCTGTTTCTATAATACTCTTGTTGTCTGTTTCTATAATTCTCTTGTTGTCTGTTTCTATAATACTCTTGTCTGTTTCTATAATACTCTTGTCTGTTTCTATAATACTCTTGTCTGTTTCTATAATACTCTTGTCTGTTTCTATAATACTCTTGTCTGTTTCTATAATACTCTTGTCTGTTTCTATAATACTCTTGTTGTCTGTTTCTATAATACTCTTGTTGTCTGTTTCTATAATACTCTTGTTGTCTGTTTCTATAATTCTCTTGTTGTCTGTTTCTATAATACTCTTGTTGTCTGTTTCTATAATACTCTTGTCTGTTTCTATAATACTCTTGTCTGTTTCTATAATACTCTTATTGTCTGTTTCTATAATACTCTTGTCTGTTTCTATAATACTCTTGTCTGTTTCTATAATACTCTTATTGTCTGTTTCTATAATTCTCTTGTTGTCTGTTTCTATAATACTCTTGTCTGTTTCTATAATACTCTTGTCTGTTTCTATAATACTCTTGTTGTCTGTTTCTATAATTCTCTTGTTGTCTGTTTCTATAATACTCTTGTCTGTTTCTATAATACTCTTGTCTGTTTCTATAATACTCTTATTGTCTGTTTCTATAACACTCTTGTCTTTTTCTAAAAGACTCTTGTCTGTTTCTATAATACTGTTGTTGTCTGTTTCTATAATACTCTTGTCTGTTTCTATAATACTCTTATTGTCTGTTTCTATAACACTCTTAGTGTCTGTTTCTATAATACTCTTGTCTGTTTCTATAATACTCTTATTGTGTTTCTATAATACTCCTGTCTGTTTCTATAATACTGTTGTTGTCTGATTCTATAATACTCTTATTGTGTTTCTATAATACTCCTGTCTGTTTCTATAATACTGTTGTTGTCTGTTTCTATAATACTCTTGTCCGTTTCTATAACACCGTTGTTTTCTGTTTCTATAATACTTCTATCTCGGTCTATTGACTGACTCGCCAGTTCCCAGCAGAAGATACGGTTGAAAACCATCGATAAGTGTATGTTCGGATGACCCTTTAACACCAAGCCTGGTGACTTACGCCCTTGGTGCAGTGTTGACGACACACAATAGTTTGGTTGGTGGGAGAGAGAGAGAGAGAGAGAGAGAGAGAGAGAGAGAGAGAGAGAGAGAGAGAGAGAGAGAGAGACAGTGAGCTTTATTTCTGTAACCTGCTTTCCTTTGAGACAGAGAGAGAGAGAGAGAGAGAGAGAGAGAGAGAGAGAGAGAGAGAGAGAGAGAGAGAGAGAGAGAGAGGGTGGCTTATTTCTGTAACCTGCTTTCCTTTGAGAGAGAGAGAGAGAGAGAGAGAGAGAGAGAGAGAGAGAGAGAGAGAGAGAGAGAGAGAGAGAGAGGCTTTATTTCTGTAACCTGCTTTCCTTTGAGAGAGAGAGAGAGTGGGCTTTACTTCTGTAACCTGCTTTCCTTAGAGAGAGAGAGAGAGAGAGAGAGAGAGAGAGAGAGAGAGAGAGAGAGAGAGAGAGAGAGAGAGAGAGAGAGATGACCCTGAGAGATAGCTGAGAGAGAGACCTCTGGCGAAATTAGCATAATACAAAGGACTTGTCTACTGGGAAGGGCTGGGGTGGGCGGGGTCGGTTAGGGTGGGAGGGGTGGGCTAAGATGGGTGGGGTGGGCCTGGTGGGTGGGGTGGGGTGGGGTGGAGGGGATAGTCCGGGAAAAAAAAAAAAAGCTAGTTCTAACCTCCCCCCCCCCCCAAGAGGTCCCCACATCTGGATCCCTCCAGTGCCCAGTACAATGACCTCCCAACACCCCGCCCCCCCCCACAAGAGAATATAGAGGGAAATCTCTCTCTCTCTCTCTCTCTCTCTCTCTCTCTCTCTCTCTCTCTCTCTCTCTCTCTCTCTCTCTCTCTCTCTCTCAACTCTACTCTTGGGTCAAGTCTTCCCCATCTTGATCGGGTCGTTTGTCCTCCTCCCTGCTGGCACAATAGAACGGGTCACTTCTGCCTACCAGTGAGGTCACCTTCTCCCCTCCCTCTACCAGGTCACCTTCTCCCCTCCCTCTACCAGGTCACCTTCTCCCCTCCCTCTACCAGGTCACCTTCTCCCCTCCCTCTACAAGGTCACCTTCTCCCCTCCCTCTACCAGGTCACCTTCTCCCCTCCCTGTACCAGATCACCTTCTCCCCTCCCTGTACCAGATCACCTTCTCCCCTCCCTCTACCAGGTCACCTTCTCCCCTCCCTCTACCAGGTCACCTTCTCCCCTCCCTGTACCAGATCACCTTCTCCCCTCCCTGTACCAGATCACCTTCTCCCCTCCCTCTACCAGGTCATCTTCTCCCCTCCCTGTACCAGATCACCTTCTCCCCTCCCTGTACCAGGTCACCTTCTCCCCTCCCTGTACCAGGTCACCTTCTCCCCTCCCTGTACCAGGTCACCTCCTGGGGTCAATGTGACCTTCCTGCCCGTCACCCTACGCGCCCACATTCCTCCCTCCACACGCCGCCCACACTGGGCCATCCTGCAAGGTCTTTTAAAACAGGAGGGTCTCTGCGCGCGCGCGCGCGCCCATGACCTCACACACACAACAGGCTATTCTCCCTCCCTCCCTCCTTCCCTCCCGTGCACGGGAGGGAAGGAGGGAGGGAGGGAGAGAAGACTAGGTCACAACGTCCACCCCCCCCTGCCTCCTGCTGTAGGACGAAGGGTCGAGCCAGGTGAATAATACGTCAGTTGTGGACGACCTGGCTCGCTCTTGGAGGAGGAGGAGGAGGCTCGCTCTTGGAGGAGGAGGAGGAGGAGGAGGAGGAGGAGGAGGCTCGCTCTTGGAGGAGGAGGAGGAGGAGGAGGAGGAGGAGGGGGGCCTACCGTCGCCTGACCTACTCCGGTACGAGGTGGGCTGAGGGGGGCGAGGTGGGTTGTTCAATGATGGGGCGGGGGAGGCGGCCAGCCCGCCCTCCTCCCGGAGGAGAGAGAGAGAGAGAGAGAGAGAGAGAGAGAGAGAGAGAGAGAGAGAGAGAGAGAGAGAGAGAGAGAGAGTGTGTGTGTGTGTGTGTCCATCACCCTACGAATACTTTCGAGTTTCAATCTTCTTTTCCGAGAAGTTTAAGGGTAGCGCGTAGCACTCACCGCCCTATATCCTGCTAGTATCACAACACTTGTTGCTTTCCGCTGCTCTATACACACATCACACACACACACACACACACACACACACACACACAAACACACACACACACACATCTCCATTTTTCGTTCACCCAGGACCATTTTGGTCCATCTTTTTTTCTCTCTCGTCTTCTTTGGAAAGCTTCTGCATTTACGTTTTCTAACATCTTATTTAGACACAGAGTAAAGACCCCATTTTCTCTTGCTGGACTCTTGGCATATTCTCGTCCGGTGTCTTTTTGCTACAAAGGAATGTTGTAACATTCTGTTTTTTCCTCCAATCATCTTAGGAAGTTTTTACTGCCAGTCTGTTTCCCTCAGTCCTCCAGTCTACCGCCATGTTATATCGTCCTCATACGGCCCTTTCCCTGTTAGACTATTTGTTCCCATTGCTTTCCAGACACACCAAATGGTCCATTTTCCACAATATTCCTCGCATATTGTCTCTGAGTTCTATCTAGAATACCAATTTTCCCCCTGACGTTGTCGGTGGCCATACAACCCTGTCTTTGTCTCGTCAAGGAAGTTCTCAGAACCCCGGCGCTCATTACTCGGGCCCTGGGCGTGTACTGTCCCCAAACCTGACCTTCAAATTCTCGCCTCTTCACTCCTGGGAACTTCAACATCATCCAGGTAAATACGTCCCTCCTGTTGTCTTCTTCTGCTGACCCGTTATTCACTTCACAATGTTAAAGCTTTCGAATCTTTCTCTCAAATCAATGGCACCGAGTTTTCCAATGCCCAGCTGCATATGACATTCATTCATTTCTAATTTGCTCATCCGTCTTCTGTTTTTATCTACATACTTTCTCTAGTGCTACATGAAGACTACTTTACTGTTCTCTCTCAATTTTTCTTTTCATGTCAGCACATACGTGGATGGCTTAATTGAGGCCAGCTCAGTGACGCTGTTGAAGGGTCTCATGTGTTCTGTGAGAGCTTTCGTGTATTACCACGTTTTCAGAGGAACAGATACAGATTCGTTTCCTGGCGCTACCTCGCACGCACGCGGAGGGGGGGGGTGTCATTTCATGTGTGGTGGCGGGGTGGCGGCAGGAATGGATGAAGGCAGCATGTATGAATATGTGCATGTGTATATAAGTAGATGTCTGTGTATGCATATGTATGTATACGTTGAAATATATATATGTGTATGTGTGTGGGTTGGGCCATTCTTTCGTCTGTTTCCTTGCGCTACCTAGCTAACGCGGGAGACAGCGTCAAAGTAGAATAAAAGAATTTATATGTAAGTAGGAGAGATGGGCAGAGAGCGTTATTGGATTACGTGTTAATTGACAGGCGCGCGAAAGAGAGACTTTTGGATGTTAATGTGCTGAGAGGTGCAACTGGAGGGATGTCTGATCATTATCTTGTGGAGGCTAAGGTGAAGATTTGTATGGGTTTTCAGAAAAGAAGAGTGAATGTTGGGGTGAAGAGGGTGGTGAGAGTAAGTGAGCTTGGGAAGGAGACTTGTGTGAGGAAGTACCAGGAGAGACTGAGTACAGAATGGAAAAAGGTGAGAACAATGGAAGTAAGGGGAGTTGGGGAGGAATGGGATGTATTTAGGGAATCAGTGATGGATTGCGCAAAAGATGCTTGTGGCATGAGAAGAGTGGGAGGTGGGTTGATTAGAAAGGGTAGTGAGTGGTGGGATGAAGAAGTAAGAGTATTAGTGAAAGAGAAGAGAGAGGCATTTGGACGATTTTTGCAGGGAAAAAATGCAACTGAGTGGGAGATGTGTAAAAGAAAGAGACAGGAGGTCAAGAGAAAGGTGCAAGAGGTGAAAAAAAGGGCAAATGAGAGTTGGGGTGAGAGAGTATCATTAAATTTTAGGGAGAATAAAAAGATGTTCTGGAAGGAGGTAAATAAAGTGCGTAAGACAAGGGAGCAAATGGGAACTTCAGTGAAGGGCGCAAATGGGGAGGTGATAACAAGTAGTGGTGATGTGAGAAGGAGATGGAGTGAGTATTTTGAAGGTTTGTTGAATGTGTTTGATGATAGAGTGGCAGATATAGGGTGTTCTGGTCGAGGTGGTGTGCAAAGTGAGAGGGTTAGGGAAAATGATTTGGTAAACAGAGAAGAGGTAGTAAAAGCTTTGCGGAAGATGAAAGCCGGCAAGGCAGCAGGTTTGGATGGTATTGCAGTGGAATTTATTAAAAAAGGGGGTGACTGTATTGTTGACTGGTTGGTAAGGTTATTTAATGTATGTATGACTCATGGTGAGGTGCCTGAGGATTGGCGGAATGCGTGCATAGTGCCATTGTACAAAGGCAAAGGGGATAAGAGTGAGTGCTCAAATTACAGAGGTATAAGTTTGTTGAGTATTCCTGGTAAATTATATGGGAGGGTATTGATTGAGAGGGTGAAGGCATGTACAGAGCATCAGATTGGGGAAGAGCAGTGTGGTTTCAGAAGTGGTAGAGGATGTGTGGATCAGGTGTTTGCTTTGAAGAATGTATGTGAGAAATATTTAGAAAAGCAAATGGATTTGTATGTAGCATTCATGGATCTGGAGAAGGCATATGATAGAGTTGATAGAGATGCTCTGTGGAAGGTATTAAGAATATATGATGTGGGAGGCAAGTTGTTAGAAGCAGTGAAAAGTTTTTATCGAGGATGTAAGGCATGTGTACGTGTAGGAAGAGAGGAAAGTGATTGGTTCTCAGTGAATGTAGGTTTGCGGCAGGGGTGTGTGATGTCTCCATGGTTGTTTAATTTGTTTATGGATGGGGTTGTTAGGGAGGTGAATGCAAGAGTTTTGGAAAGAGGGGCAAGTATGAAGTCTGTTGGGGATGAGAGAGCTTGGGAAGTGAGTCACTTGTTGTTCGCTGATGATACAGTGCTGGTGGCTGATTCATGTGAGAAACTGCAGAAGCTGGTGACTGAGTTTGCTAAAGTGTGTGAAAGGAGAAAGTTAAGAGTAAATGTGAATAAGAGCAAGGTTATTAGGTACAGTAGGGTTGAGGGTCAAGTCAATTGGGAGGTGAGTTTGAATGGAGAAAAACTGGAGGAAGTGAAGTGTTTTAGATATCTGGGAGTGGATCTGGCAGCGGATGGAACCATGGAAGCGGAAGTGGATCATAGGGTGGGGGAGGAGGCGAAAATTCTGGGGTAAACGTCTGGGGTAAACCATGGAAAGCTGTGTAGGTATGTATATTTGCGTGTGTGGACGTATGTATATACATGTGTATGGGGGTGGGTTGGGCCATTTCTTTCGTCTGTTTCCTTGCGCTACCTCGCAAACGCGGGAGACAGCGGCAAAAAAAAAAAATATATATATATATATATATATATATATATATATATATATATATATATATATATATATATATATACATATATATATATATCGTAGCGTAAACCAGGTACCCAACATATCGACCACCCTCTAAGGGAAGATGAACAGCTAGATTGGCAGTGGACCAAATGCCTCAACTCAGGATTCGAACCTAAGCAGGACTCGACCCCGGGCGACTCGCCACGACCAGCCACATTAACCCGCCGCACTACGCACGACCACGTCCGATACGACCATCGCTTCGTACACAGGACCGTGAGAGAGAGAGAGAGAGAGAGAGAGAGAGAGAGAGAGAGAGAGAGAGAGAGAGAGAGAGAGAGAGAGAGAGCTAGTTCCCGGAACGACGGGAGGTCAAGACGGTACGAGGTGGACAACCGATTTCCCGCTCGTGTGTGTGTGTGTGTGTGTAGGGGGGGAATTAAAAAAAAAAAGAAAGGAAGACAATGGCTTAATATCTCTTTGTGGATTGCTGGGTAATAAGCAGTCTCGTAGTGGCATTTCCTGGCCCGGGAGACACCTTCTAATCCCGCTCTCTCGCCGGTTGGCAGAGAGAGAGAGATTTCGTAAATCTCTCTCTCTCTCTCTCTCTCTCTCTCTCTCTCTCTCTCTCTCTCTCTCTCTATTTGGTTTCCACCCTTGCCTGAATTGTTAAAAGCACCTTTCATTGTATTACGCAACAGCAGGGGACAGCGATGCTGTACTCCTGTAGGGCGGGGTAGCGACAGGAATGGATGAAGGCAAGCAAGTGTGAATATGTACATGTGTATGTCTGTGTATGAGTATGTATATGTATGCATATGTTCGTATGCGCTTATGCATGTATACGTGTATATGAGTGGATGGGCCATTCTTCGTCTGTTTCCTGGCGCTACCACGCTGACGCAGGAAACAGCGATGTTCAGGCCCCGATCACTCAAAATCTTTTTCACTCCATCTTTCCACCTCCAATTTGGTCTCCCACTTCTCCTCGTTCCCTCCACCTCCGACACATATATCCTCTTGGTCAATCTTTCCTCACTCATTCTCTCCATGTGACCAAACCATTTCAAAACACCCTCTTCTCCTCTCTCAACCACGCTCATTTTATTTCCACACATCTCTCTTACCCTTACATCACTTACTCGATCAAACCACCTCACACCACACATTGTCCTCAAACATCTCATTTCCAGCACATCCACCCTCCTGCGCACAACTCTATCCATATCCCACGCCTCGCAACCATACAACATTGTTGGAACCACTATTCCTTCAAACATACCCATTTTTGCTTTCCGAGATAATGTTCTCGACTTCCACACATTCTTCAAGGCTTCTTCCGCTTCCATGGTTCCATCCGCTGCCAGATCCACTCCCAGGTATCTAAAACACTTTACTTCCTCCAGTTTCTCTCCATTCAAACTTACCTCCCAATTGACTTGACCCTCAACCCTACTGTACCTAATAACCTTGCTCTTACTCACATTTACTCTTAACTTTCTTCTTTCACACACTTTACCAAACTCAGTCACCAGCTTCTGCAGTTTCTCACATGAATCAGCCACCAGCGCTGTATCATCAGCGAACAAAAAGTGACTCACTTCCTAAGCTCTCTCATCCCCAACAGACTTCATACTTGCCCCTCTTTCCACAACTCTTGCATTCACCTCCCTAACAACCCCATCCATAAACAAATTAAACAACCATGGAGACATCACACACCTCTGCCGCAAAACTACATTCACTGAGAACCAATCACTTTCCTATGCTCCTAACGGTGGGATTCGCACCTCTATTATTTGTGTGTGAGCTGGGGGACCCTCATAACTCGGCTACAGAGCCCATAGATAGTTATGGGTTCGAATCCTATTGTCATGCGGGACAATATAATTTCATCATGTGTTCTCTCAAAATGCGCACATTAACAGTATAATAGTACAACATGATAGTATAAGAGTGATGGATAAATGGAATTAAATGAATGGACACATGAATAATGCAGAGAGCATACAAAAATATGTTGTACAGAATGCATAACTCCCCTCACCCTTCACCCCCACTCCACGCCGTACACTCCACACACACACACACACACACACACACACACATACACACACACACACATCAGCTTAAACCGGGCATCCATTTGTCATTCACCCTCGAAGGGAGGATGAACGGGTGAGCTAGCAGTGGGCCGACTACCGCGCCCAGGATTCTAACTAACCCCGGCAGGGCCGTGCGCGAATCATGGTCGGCAACGCTAACCACCACACACGGAAGTCCATATATATATACCCCATATATATATATATATATATATATATATATATATATATATATATATATATATACCCCAGACGCTTCACATGCCCTGATTCAATCCATTGACAGCACGTCCACCCCGGTATACCACATCGATCCAATTCACTTTATTCCTTGCCCGCCTTTCACCCTCCTGCATGTTCAGGCCCCGATCACTCAAAATCTTTTTCACTCCATCTTTCCACCTCCAATTTGGTCTCCCACTTCTCCTCGTTCCCTCCACCTCCGACACATATATCCTCTTGGTCAATCTTTCCTCACTCATTCTCTCCATGTGACCAAACCATTTCAAAACACCCTCTTCTGCTCTCTCAACCACGCTCCTCTTATTTCCACACATCTCTCTTACCCTTACGTTACTTACTCGATCAAACCACCTCACACCACATATTGTCCTCAAACATCTCATTTCCAGCACATCCACCCTCCTGCGCACTACTCTATCCATAGCCCACGCCTCGCAACCATACAACATTGTTGGAACCACTATTCCTTCAAACATACCCATTTTTGCTTTCCGAGATAATGTTCTCGACTTCCACATATTCTGCAAGGCTCCCAGGATATATATATATATATATATATATATATATATATATATATATATATATATATATATATATATATATATATATATGTGTGTGTGTGTGTGTGTGTGTGTGTGTGTGTGTGTGTGTGTGTGTGTGTGTGTGTTTCTGTGTGTGTGTGTGTGTGTGTGTGTGTGTGTGTGTGTGTCTGTGTGTGTGTGTGTGGAATATTCGGTGACCTCACATGCACCATCATTCCTTTAATAAGGGGAATGACCTCCCGGCCCAACGGGTCATGAACTCGTCCTACCGGAAAAGCCGGGAAAGCAGGTCGAAGACACAGTTAACTGGCGGGGGTAAACAGGTCGAGTAGAAGAATATCCTACAGAGGTCGACAGCACTGACTGGTGCAGCGGTGAGACATATGATGGCTCAAAATCAGCTCCAGGTAGATGAAACGTCCGTGGTAGACTGAGTCTACCACTGTCTCTCTCTCTCTCTCTCTCTCTCTCTCTCTCTCTCTCTCTCTCTCTCTCTCTCTCTCTCTGAATGCTTAACTTCAATATCAATATGAATATCTATATCAATTCTTGAGGAATATCGCGGAACAAACCGAAATCAATGAGAGAGAGAAAAAAAAATTATATATATATATATATATATATATATATATATATATATATATATATATTGGAAAGGATCACAATTTTGCGCGTGATCAAGATATTCCTATGAGTCCACGGGGAAAAATGAAACACGAAAAGTTCCCAAGTGCACTTTCGTGTAATAATCACATCATCAGGGGAGACACAAGAGAGAATTACAACAGTCAGTTGATATACATCGAAGAGACGAAGCTAGGACGCCATTTTGTAAACATGTGATTGTCGACAATCACATATATATATATATATATATATATATATATATATATATATATATATATATATATATATATATATATATATATATATGACAGCTCGACCAGGGAGCTATAAACGACCATCATATATGACAGCCTACATGGGAAGCCAATTAGTTCGACTATTCAGTATACTGCCGAGTGAAATACGAAACCTGAAGGGAACACCTGAACAAACATTTAAAGAAACAGTCGCAGATGACCCCGAGAGAAACACGTATCCCTGGTGGCCGGGCTGGGCAGGGTGGGTTCCCTCATCGTGCGCGACGTGGAGTGAGTATTTACCGCTGTGGCTGACCACTATGGCTATATCTCGTCGCAGGTTCCCGTAGGTACCTTACAGAGCATTGAATATAGCGGTTTTCGAAGTTTATACTAAGCTGCAATACTACGAAATATATATATATATATATATATATATATATATATATATATATATATATATATATATCGCATAATACCCATCGCTCATGGATGCGAGACGCAGGGTATTCGCTTACTTGTAATCGAATAGTCATTTCCCTATTAGGAGCGATCATAGCCGAGCGGTTAGAGTTCCCAACTACTACGCAAAATGTCCTGGGTTCGAGTCCTGGCTGTTGAGGGTATTATGTGTTTTGTGAAAATGCGCGTTCATATGCACTATGTATATATATATATATATATATATATATATATATATGTATACATATCAGCGTTTTGTTCTACATCGCTCTGATAGATGGCGCTTAACACCTGGGCTTGAAAGACATCAAAATAAAACAATATTAAGTACCATCAACTTACTATCCTCAAGCAATAAGACAATATCAAAAAAGATATAACTCAAAAGATATTCTCCTAAATTTCTCACTCATGTATAAGGAAAAAAAAGTTATATTTAGTGCACTAAAACAGATACAAACACTTAACGAAGTGATTACGAGAACTTGACACAATTAGTACAATCGAACACCATCAGTACAATACACTCTAACACCGCGGATACAACACAATGCGTAACGAGTAAGTCGAATTAACACCATTAACACTATAATTCAACACCATGTATACAACTTAACTCTATGACTACAACTTGTCATCTATAGTATCAGGCGTGTAATCTAACACTACAGATCCTTCTTAACACCAGCCACTCTACAGCTGGATCCCAAGGATGTGATTGAACACCACAAACACCTTAACACCACTGGGACAACTGTTCAACACCAAGGATACACATTAACACCACCTGATCACCAAAGGTATACCTTAACACCGTAAATATAGGCCAACATAACAAGGGACAACCCCTCAAATATCTATCGAATTCAACACCTCCAGGAATACTTTAGCCCCAACACTGACTATAAACCCCACAACCAACACGGCAAGAACTGATCTCCATGAAGAGACCATCTCAAAACAAGTACGTCAACTTTGGACCCAGGGGGTACGATGAACTCGCCCCGACGAATGGGATATCGTTAACGCAGGGCGCCACGAGTATGATAATCTCTGTTACTGCGCTACAGAGACACACTGGGCTCCGACTGAGCCTTGGAAGGCCAGGGTGCTAGGTCCGTTGTTTGAAGATGGTGCAAAGAACATGAGTGAAGAGTTGAGGGGAAACTGCATCAACTTACAAAGGGACCTTGACATACTCCAAAGCAAGGTTGATAGAATTCAACCAAAAAGAAAAAAAAATTGCAAGTCAAGAAAATGGGATATGCGAAACACTATCAAGCAAGAAATACGCTCCAGGATCAATGAGAGAGACTTGGAACACGACATGTTACCAAACCCCCACTTCAGTAGAATCGTAAAGTAGAAGAAAATGTCTGATGGTAGATATTAAAAACGCATTTAAGTGCAGGGATAAGGAAATGTTCAGCAAACCATTCACAATACATTAAGCTAAAGCCAAAATGTGATTCTCAAGTTTGGTCACTTCACTGAGGAAAAAAAAAAAAAAAAAACGATTTTATGGAGAAGGTCCAGAGGAGGAGCAGAATAATGATAACACCAGAATCAAGAGAAGTGAATTATAGCGAGTCGTTAAAGACAAAATCATTTTCTCACCAAAGAACAGAGAAGAGTAAGGGGAGACTTGATCAAATTCTTCAAGATCCACATCCAGTTTGAGGATGTAAACAACGAGAGGTCTTTCAAAAAATTGCAAAAACAGAGACATGTTGAAGTTCTTACTGAAAAAATAAGGATGTAAAAAACTGTTATAAGGTATGAGAGTTAGGGATGACTGGAGGGAGCTAAAGACTAAGTGAAGAGATGGTAAATACTGACTTTATGTACAGTTACAAAATAAATACATAAACGATAGTAGAGATAGTTCAAGATATGGGGGCCCAAAGTGTACAATTCCTTCTCTGCACTAAAGAAAAAGATAGGTACTGTAAGATCCAACATAGCTTTACGAAACACTCCAGGCTCCATTAGAAGAATCCTTCACCTGCAGTTCTTGCGATGCAAAATAGGAGAGAGAGAAAAAAAAATATAATCGTTCGTAAACATGGATCTCTTTATGCATCATGACAGGCTGCCAGCGCACACCTTCCTCAGAGCACGGCCAGCGCACAAGAATGTCTGGGGCTCTTAGGCTCGAGCGGATCCTCTGAACACAGAGCAGGTGTTGTGATCACCGTAACCCACCACACCTCTACACAAATGGACACCTGCCTCTGGGCTCAGTGATGATCCCATTTTAGTGATCTCCATGGACGTAGGTAAGAGAGCAATATGATCTCCATGGACGTAGGTAAGAGAGCAATATGATCTCCATGGACGTAGGTAAGAGAGAAATCTGATCTCCATGGACGTAGGTAAGAGAAGAATGAACCTTTTGACCAAAGATCAGGAAGAGGAAAAGAAAAATTAAAGACAAGAGGTCGTAGTAAAGGTGTTGCATGAGAGACTAAAGTCCACCACAGATGTCTGAAGTGGACTGAAGATGAAGTGTATACAAGATACATACGAGGGAGTTATGTGTCCATCTCCTCCGCTTTACACACACACACACACTAGGCATGCCGCCTCACCAATACAGCCAATAAAACTATTCAACCTGATCGCAGCAAAACTCAACCTGTTCATTGGTCATTATTCTCAACGAAGTAACAATGGAAAAGCTCCTTCGTCCGCCAAGTTTACAACAGACGAGCGTCCGCGGGCGCTTGCCTCAAACTCATTTTACAACCGGACCGCTGCAGAAGGGATGGGTCAACCAGCATTCTCCCCAGCGCTCGACCAAAATTAACCAGCTTGAGCCACTGGTGTGTACACCTGGACACACCTTGAGCCACTGGTGTGTACGCCTGGACAATAATTGCACAGGTCGGGAGAGCAGGAGAGATTTTCTACCCCGCTAGTGCAGCGGTGAAAACCTCCCTGATGATGTATGATAAGGATCTGTCGTCTCCTGGAATCCTGTGGGGGATGGTACTTTCTTTCCTAGAGTTGGGGGAGAATAAGGTGGGTGTGTGCGTGAGGTACTCAACCCTCCTCTGGAGGGGTGGATGTTGCATGGGGTGGTGGTAGGTAGTGGGGTGGTGAGGGAAGGTATTGTGGCCGCCTGTGGAGGAGTGGATGTAGAGGGGGAAGGTACGGTGGCCGCCTCTGGAGAGGCGGAGACCAAGGGCTTGAACGGAGGGTGAGTGAGGGACCAGGGTTAGGTAAGTCTGGCACCAGCGGTAGGAAACTAAAGCACAGGACACACTTCAGCTGTATGTAAATATAATCTATCTTACATACACACACACACACACACATATATATATATATATATATATATATATATATATATATATATATATATATATATATATATATCCCTGGGGATAGGGGATAAAGAATACTTCCCACATATTCCCTGCCTGTCGTAGAAGGCGACTAAAAGGGAAGGGAGCGGGGGGCTGGAAATCCTCCCCTCTCATTTCTTTTTTTTTTAATTTTCCAAAAGAAGGAACAGAAGGGAGCCAGGTGAGGAAATTCCCTCAAAGGCCCAGTCCTCTGTTCTTAACGCTAACCTCGCTAATGCGGGAAATGGCGAATAGTATGAAAGAAAAAAGATATTGGAAAGGATCACAACTTTGCGCGTGATCAAGATATTCCTATGAGTCACGGGGAAAATGAAACACGATAAGTTCCCAAGTGCACTTTCGTGTAATAATCACATCATCAGGGGAGACACAAGAGAGAAATATAACAGTCAGTTGATATACATCGAAGAGACGAAGCTAGGACGCCATTTGGTAAACATGCGAATGTCCAAGACAGACAACGAGCGTTTATAAACTTATCATTTTACAAATTTTATAAACAATAAAGTTATCTAATTTGTATGGACCATCACTAATATTAAGATTATAATTCTTTGTGTATTTGATTATAGAAGATTCAATGATATTTCTCGTGGTAATAGAGTAAGAGTTAAAAACTGAGATGATATTACTCCAGTCAATACATAGTTTTTAACGTGATTAAACAAGGCATTTGATTCTTGTCCCGTTCTTATACTATATTTATGTTGCTTAAGTCTAACCGAAAGATCCTTACCAGTCTGACAAACATAAAATCTATCACAATTTCCACATGGCACTTTATAGATGCACCATGGAGAATTTTCTGGTGAATTCCTGATTAAGATATTCTTTATAGTATTATTGTTGCTGAAGGCAACATTTACATTAAAGTATTTAAGCAACATGGGAAGTAAAGTAAAATCATTATCAAAAGGGAGAACTAAAAGATTCTTAGTGTCAATGGGAGGTTTGGGCTCAACTCTATAAAATGATTTCTTTGCTAACTTAAAGTATTTATCAATGAAAGATCTAGGGTACTTTGACTTAGATCCAATAGAATATATCTTCTCAAACTCATCATCAATAAACTCTGGACTGCAAATACATAATGCCCGAAGGAACATAGATTGAAATGATCAAAATCTAACTCTGTAATGTTGAGATGAGTAATAATGGATATATGAGCATCCACTGGTAGGTTTTCTGTATATGCTAAACTTAAACTTGTTTCCTTGCCTATGGATCATGCAATCTAAAAATGGTAACACCATTATTTTCATTTTCTACAGTAAATTTGATGGAAGGTACTAAATTGTTTAGCAAGGGGAGAAATATTTGTAAATTTTCATTTGTTGGCCAAACACAAAGAACTTCATCTACATACCTAAACCAAATTGTATTAGAATTGCATTTAGTAATTTTATTTCAAAAATTGCCATATAAAGATTGTTTAGTACAGGTGAAAGAGGATTACCAATTGCCATAACAAATTTTTGAGCATAATAATCTCCACTGAATTGAAATACACAGTCTTTTGTACACATTTTTATCAATTCAATGAAAACAGACTTTGAAACAGGTAAATGAATATCATCCAAGACATCAAATAAATATTCTAAAAGGCCATCAACTGGAACTTTTGAGAAAAGTGAGGAAACATCATAGCTAACTAGTTTGATCAAAATTAACATTAATATTGTTTAACTTGTTGACTAAATCTACATTGTTCATGATATTAGAATTTGATAACTTACCCACTAAAGGGCTTAATAAAGAAACTAAACACTGACAATTTATATGTGATAGAGCCTACTAAACTCAATATAAAGAATATCTTAAATCAGGAATTCACCAGAAAATTCTTCTGGATGCATCTATAAAGTGCCATGTGGAAATTGTGATAAGCTTTATGTTGGGCACACTAGTAAGGATCTTTCTGTTAGACTTAAGCAACATAAATATAGTATAATAACGGGACAAGAATCAAATGCCTTGTTTAATCACGTGAAAAAATATGATCATTGTATTTACTGGAGTAATGCCATCTCAGTTATTAACTCAACTCTATTACCACCAGAAATATCACTGAATCTTCTATTATCAAATACACAAAGAATTATTATCTTAATATTAGTGATGGTCTATACAAATTAGATAACTTGATTGTTGATAAAATTTGTAAAATGATAAGTTTATGAACGCTCGTTGTCTGTCTTGGACAATCGCATGTTTACCAATTGGCGTCCTAGCTTCGTCTCTTCGATGCATATCAACTGACTGTTATATTTATCTCTTGTGTCTCCCCTGATGATGTGATTATTACACGAAAGTGCACTTGGGAACTTATCGTGTTTCATTTTCCCCGCGGACTCATAGGAATATATATATATATATATATATATATATATATTGGATTACGTGTTACTTGACAGGCGCGCGAAAGAGAGACTTTTGGATGTTAATGTGCTGAGAGGTGCAACTGGAGGGATGTCTGATCATTATCTTGTGGAGGCTAAGGTGAAGATTTGTAGAGGTTTTCAGAAAAGAAGAGAGAATGTTGGGGTGAAGAGGGTGGTGAGAGTAAGTGAGCTTGGGAAGGAGACTTGTATGAGGAAGTACCAGGAGAGACTGAGTGCAGAATGGAAAAAGGTGAGAACAAAGGAGGTAAGGGGAGTGGGGGAGGAATGGGATGTAAATTATTTAGGGAAGCAGTGATGGCTTGCGCAAAAGATGCTTGTGGCATGAGAAGAGTGGGAGGTGGGTTGATTAGAAAGGGTAGTGAGTGGTGGGATGAAGAAGTAAGGTTATTAGTGAAAGAGAAGAGAGAGGCATTTGGACGATTTTTGCAGGGAAAAATGCAATTGAGTGGGAGGTATAAAAGAAAGAGACAGGAGGTCAAGAGAAAGGTGCAAGAGGTGAAAAAGAGGGCAAATGAGAGTTGGGGTGAGAGAGTATCATTAAATTTTAGGGAGAATAAAAAGATGTTCTGGAAGGAGGTAAATAAAGTGCGAAAGACATGGGAGCAAATGGGAACTTCAGTGAAAGGGGCTAATGGGGAGGTGATAACAAGTAGCGGTCATGTGAGAAGGAGATGGAGTGAGTATTTTGAAGGTTTGTTGAATGTGTTTGATGATAGAGTGGCAGATACAGGGTGTTTTGGTCGAGGTGGTGTGCAAAGTTACAGTGTTAGGGAAAATGATTTGGTAAACAGAGGAGAGGTAGTAAAAGATTTGCGGAAGATGAAAGCCGGCAAGGCAAGGGGTTTTGATGATATTGCAGTGGAATTTATTAAAAAAGGGGGTGACTGTATTGTTGACTGGTTGGTAAGGTTATTCAATGATTGATGGTGAGGTGCCTGAGGATTGGCGAAATGCGTGCATAGTGCCATTGTATAAAGGCAAAGGGGATAAGAGTGAGTGCTCAAATTACAGAGGTATAAGTTTGTTGAGTATTCCTGGCAAATTATATGGGAGGGTATTGATTGACAGGGTGAAGGCATGTACAGAGCATTAGATTGGGGAAGAGCAGTGTGGTTTCAGAAGAGGTAGAGGATGTGTGGATCAGTTGTTTGCTTTGAAGAATGTATGTGAGAAATACTTAGAAAAGAAAATGGATTTGTATGTAGCATTTATGGATCTGGAGAAGGCATATGATAGAGTTGATAGAGATGCTCTGTGGAAGGTACTAAGAATATATGGTGTGGGAGGCAAGTTGTTAGAAGCAGTGAAAAGTTTTTATGGAGGATGTAAGGCATGTGTACGTGTAGGAAGAGAGGAAAGTGATTGGTTCTCAGTGAATGTAGGTTTGCGGCAGGGGTGTGTGATGTCTCCATGGTTGTTTAATTTGTTTATGGATGGGGTTGTTAGGGAGGTGAATGCAAGAGTTTTGGAAAGAGGGGCAAGTATGAAGTCTGTTGGGGATGAGAGAGCTTGGGAAGTGAGTCAGTTGTTGTTCACTGATGATACAGCGCTGGTGGCTGATTCATGTGAGAAACTGCAGAAGCTGGTGACTGAGTTTGGTAAAGTGTGTGAAAGAAGAAAGTTAAGAGTAAATGTGAATAAGAGCAAGATTATTAGGTACAGTAGGGTTGAGGGTCAAGTCAATTGGGAGGTAAGTTTGAATGGAGAAAAACTGGAGGAAGTAAAGTGTTTTAGATATCTGGGAGTGGATCTGGCAGGGGATGGAACCATGGAAGCGGAAGTGAGTCATAGGGTGGGGGAGGGGGCGAAAATCGTGGGAGCCTTGAAGAATGTGTGGAAGTCGAGAACATTATCTCGGAAAGCAAAAATGGGTATGTTTGAAGGAATAGTGGTTCCAACAATGTTGTATGGTTGCGAGGCGTGGGCTATGGATAGAGTTGTGCGCAGGATGGTGGATGTGCTGGAAATGAGATGTTTGAGGACAATATGTGGTGTGAGGTGGTTTGATCGAGTAAGTAATGTAAGGGTAAGAGAGATGTGTGGAAATAAGATGAGCGTGGTTGAGAGAGCAGAAGAGGGTGTTTTGAAATGGTTTGGGCACATGGAGAGAATGAGTGAGGAAAGATTGACCAAGAGGATATATGTGTCGGAGGTGGAGGGAACGAGGAGAAGTGGGAGACCAAATTGGAGGTGGAAAGATGGAGTGAAAAAGATTTTGAGTGATCGGGGCCTGAACATGCAGGAGGGTGAAAGGCGGGCAAGGAATAGAGTGTATATATATATATATATATATATATATATAATAATATATATATATATATATATATATTATATATATATATATATATATATTATCCCTGGGGATAGGGGATAAAGAATACTTCCCACATATTCCCTGCCTGTCGTAGAAGGCGACTAAAAGGGAAGGGAGCGGGGGGCTGGAAATCCTCCCCTCTCATTTCTTTTTTTTTTAATTTTCCAAAAGAAGGAACAGAAGGGAGCCAGGTGAGGAAATTCCCTCAAAGGCCCAGTCCTCTGTTCTTAACGCTAACCTCGCTAATGCGGGAAATGGCGAATAGTATGAAAGAAAAAAGATATTGGAAAGGATCACAACTTTGCGCGTGATCAAGATATTCCTATGAGTCACGGGGAAAATGAAACACGATAAGTTCCCAAGTGCACTTTCGTGTAATAATCACATCATCAGGGGAGACACAAGAGAGAAATATAACAGTCAGTTGATATACATCGAAGAGACGAAGCTAGGACGCCATTTGGTAAACATGCGAATGTCCAAGACAGACAACGAGCGTTTATAAACTTATCATTTTACAAATTTTATAAACAATAAAGTTATCTAATTTGTATGGACCATCACTAATATTAAGATTATAATTCTTTGTGTATTTGATTATAGAAGATTCAATGATATTTCTCGTGGTAATAGAGTAAGAGTTAAAAACTGAGATGATATTACTCCAGTCAATACATAGTTTTTAACGTGATTAAACAAGGCATTTGATTCTTGTCCCGTTCTTATACTATATTTATGTTGCTTAAGTCTAACCGAAAGATCCTTACCAGTCTGACAAACATAAAATCTATCACAATTTCCACATGGCACTTTATAGATGCACCATGGAGAATTTTCTGGTGAATTCCTGATTAAGATATTCTTTATAGTATTATTGTTGCTGAAGGCAACATTTACATTAAAGTATTTAAGCAACATGGGAAGTAAAGTAAAATCATTATCAAAAGGGAGAACTAAAAGATTCTTAGTGTCAATGGGAGGTTTGGGCTCAACTCTATAAAATGATTTCTTTGCTAACTTAAAGTATTTATCAATGAAAGATCTAGGGTACTTTGACTTAGATCCAATAGAATATATCTTCTCAAACTCATCATCAATAAACTCTGGACTGCAAATACATAATGCCCGAAGGAACATAGATTGAAATGATCAAAATCTAACTCTGTAATGTTGAGATGAGTAATAATGGATATATGAGCATCCACTGGTAGGTTTTCTGTATATGCTAAACTTAAACTTGTTTCCTTGCCTATGGATCATGCAATCTAAAAATGGTAACACCATTATTTTCATTTTCTACAGTAAATTTGATGGAAGGTACTAAATTGTTTAGCAAGGGGAGAAATATTTGTAAATTTTCATTTGTTGGCCAAACACAAAGAACTTCATCTACATACCTAAACCAAATTGTATTAGAATTGCATTTAGTAATTTTATTTCAAAAATTGCCATATAAAGATTGTTTAGTACAGGTGAAAGAGGATTACCAATTGCCATAACAAATTTTTGAGCATAATAATCTCCACTGAATTGAAATACACAGTCTTTTGTACACATTTTTATCAATTCAATGAAAACAGACTTTGAAACAGGTAAATGAATATCATCCAAGACATCAAATAAATATTCTAAAAGGCCATCAACTGGAACTTTTGAGAAAAGTGAGGAAACATCATAGCTAACTAGTTTGATCAAAATTAACATTAATATTGTTTAACTTGTTGACTAAATCTACATTGTTCATGATATTAGAATTTGATAACTTACCCACTAAAGGGCTTAATAAAGAAACTAAACACTGACAATTTATATGTGATAGAGCCTACTAAACTCAATATAAAGAATATCTTAAATCAGGAATTCACCAGAAAATTCTTCTGGATGCATCTATAAAGTGCCATGTGGAAATTGTGATAAGCTTTATGTTGGGCACACTAGTAAGGATCTTTCTGTTAGACTTAAGCAACATAAATATAGTATAATAACGGGACAAGAATCAAATGCCTTGTTTAATCACGTGAAAAAATATGATCATTGTATTTACTGGAGTAATGCCATCTCAGTTATTAACTCAACTCTATTACCACCAGAAATATCACTGAATCTTCTATTATCAAATACACAAAGAATTATTATCTTAATATTAGTGATGGTCTATACAAATTAGATAACTTGATTGTTGATAAAATTTGTAAAATGATAAGTTTATGAACGCTCGTTGTCTGTCTTGGACAATCGCATGTTTACCAATTGGCGTCCTAGCTTCGTCTCTTCGATGCATATCAACTGACTGTTATATTTATCTCTTGTGTCTCCCCTGATGATGTGATTATTACACGAAAGTGCACTTGGGAACTTATCGTGTTTCATTTTCCCCGCGGACTCATAGGAATATATATATATATATATATATATATATATATATATATATATATATATATATATATATATATATATATTGGATTACGTGTTACTTGACAGGCGCGCGAAAGAGAGACTTTTGGATGTTAATGTGCTGAGAGGTGCAACTGGAGGGATGTCTGATCATTATCTTGTGGAGGCTAAGGTGAAGATTTGTAGAGGTTTTCAGAAAAGAAGAGAGAATGTTGGGGTGAAGAGGGTGGTGAGAGTAAGTGAGCTTGGGAAGGAGACTTGTATGAGGAAAGTACCAGGAGAGACTGAGTGCAGAATGGAAAAAGGTGAGAACAAAGGAGGTAAGGGGAGTGGGGGAGGAATGGGATGTAAATTATTTAGGGAAGCAGTGATGGCTTGCGCAAAAGATGCTTGTGGCATGAGAAGAGTGGGAGGTGGGTTGATTAGAAAGGGTAGTGAGTGGTGGGATGAAGAAGTAAGGTTATTAGTGAAAGAGAAGAGAGAGGCATTTGGACGATTTTTGCAGGGAAAAATGCAATTGAGTGGGAGGTATAAAAGAAAGAGACAGGAGGTCAAGAGAAAGGTGCAAGAGGTGAAAAAGAGGGCAAATGAGAGTTGGGGTGAGAGAGTATCATTAAATTTTAGGGAGAATAAAAAGATGTTCTGGAAGGAGGTAAATAAAGTGCGAAAGACATGGGAGCAAATGGGAACTTCAGTGAAAGGGGCTAATGGGGAGGTGATAACAAGTAGTGGTCATGTGAGAAGGAGATGGAGTGAGTATTTTGAAGGTTTGTTGAATGTGTTTGATGATAGAGTGGCAGATACAGGGTGTTTTGGTCGAGGTGGTGTGCAAAGTTACAGTGTTAGGGAAAATGATTTGGTAAACAGAGGAGAGGTAGTAAAAGATTTGCGGAAGATGAAAGCCGGCAAGGCAAGGGGTTTTGATGATATTGCAGTGGAATTTATTAAAAAAGGGGGTGACTGTATTGTTGACTGGTTGGTAAGGTTATTCAATGATTGATGGTGAGGTGCCTGAGGATTGGCGAAATGCGTGCATAGTGCCATTGTATAAAGGCAAAGGGGATAAGAGTGAGTGCTCAAATTACAGAGGTATAAGTTTGTTGAGTATTCCTGGCAAATTATATGGGAGGGTATTGATTGACAGGGTGAAGGCATGTACAGAGCATTAGATTGGGGAAGAGCAGTGTGGTTTCAGAAGAGGTAGAGGATGTGTGGATCAGTTGTTTGCTTTGAAGAATGTATGTGAGAAATACTTAGAAAAGAAAATGGATTTGTATGTAGCATTTATGGATCTGGAGAAGGCATATGATAGAGTTGATAGAGATGCTCTGTGGAAGGTACTAAGAATATATGGTGTGGGAGGCAAGTTGTTAGAAGCAGTGAAAAGTTTTTATGGAGGATGTAAGGCATGTGTACGTGTAGGAAGAGAGGAAAGTGATTGGTTCTCAGTGAATGTAGGTTTGCGGCAGGGGTGTGTGATGTCTCCATGGTTGTTTAATTTGTTTATGGATGGGGTTGTTAGGGAGGTGAATGCAAGAGTTTTGGAAAGAGGGGCAAGTATGAAGTCTGTTGGGGATGAGAGAGCTTGGGAAGTGAGTCAGTTGTTGTTCACTGATGATACAGCGCTGGTGGCTGATTCATGTGAGAAACTGCAGAAGCTGGTGACTGAGTTTGGTAAAGTGTGTGAAAGAAGAAAGTTAAGAGTAAATGTGAATAAGAGCAAGATTATTAGGTACAGTAGGGTTGAGGGTCAAGTCAATTGGGAGGTAAGTTTGAATGGAGAAAAACTGGAGGAAGTAAAGTGTTTTAGATATCTGGGAGTGGATCTGGCAGGGGATGGAACCATGGAAGCGGAAGTGAGTCATAGGGTGGGGGAGGGGGCGAAAATCGTGGGAGCCTTGAAGAATGTGTGGAAGTCGAGAACATTATCTCGGAAAGCAAAAATGGGTATGTTTGAAGGAATAGTGGTTCCAACAATGTTGTATGGTTGCGAGGCGTGGGCTATGGATAGAGTTGTGCGCAGGATGGTGGATGTGCTGGAAATGAGATGTTTGAGGACAATATGTGGTGTGAGGTGGTTTGATCGAGTAAGTAATGTAAGGGTAAGAGAGATGTGTGGAAATAAGATGAGCGTGGTTGAGAGAGCAGAAGAGGGTGTTTTGAAATGGTTTGGGCACATGGAGAGAATGAGTGAGGAAAGATTGACCAAGAGGATATATGTGTCGGAGGTGGAGGGAACGAGGAGAAGTGGGAGACCAAATTGGAGGTGGAAAGATGGAGTGAAAAAGATTTTGAGTGATCGGGGCCTGAACATGCAGGAGGGTGAAAGGCGGGCAAGGAATAGAGTGAATTGGATCGATGTGGTATACCGGGGTCGACGTGCTGTCAGTGGATTGAACCAGGGCATATATATATATATATATATATATATATATATATATATATATATATATATATATATATATATATATATATATATATATATATGTATACGTTGAAATGCATGGGTATGTACATGTGCGTGTGTGGACGTGTATGGACGTCTGTTTCCTTGCGCTACCTCGCTGACCCGGGAGACAGCAACAAAGTATATATATATATATATATATATATATATATATATATATATATATATATATATATATATATATATATATATATACATATATATATATTATCCCTGGGGATAGGGGAGAAAGAATACTTCCCACGTATTCCCTGCGTGTCGTAGAAGGCGACTAAAAGGAAAGGGAGCGGGGGGCTGGAAATCCTCCCCTCTATTTTTTTTTTTTTTTTGATTTTCCAAAAGAAGGAACAGAGGGGGGCCAAGTGAGGATATTCCTTCAAAGGCCTTGTCCTCTGTTCTTAACGCTAACTCGCTTTCGCGGGAAATGGCGAATAGTATGAAAGAAAAGAAAAGAAAAAGATATATATATATATATATATATATATATATATATATATATATATATATATATATATATACCAATGGGTCGGTCGTTACCCTATACATCACAGGTCAACACTGGTACTAAACAAAACAATGTATATGATGCAATGTCCACCTGCGATTATTGTACCCCCAAGTGTGCCTACATCTGTAGCAAAAGCATACTAGTAGTAGTAGTAGTAGTAGTAGTAGTAGTAGTAGTAGTAGTACTAGTAGTAGCAGTGTTAGTAATAGTAGTAATAGCAATAGCAGGAGTAGCAGAAGCACCGTAGGATCGCTTCTTACTGTCCAGCTAAATGTGCCAGCCATTGTAGATTAGCCCACGCCTTGTTTCAAGCTGTAAGCCACACACACACACACACACACACACACACATACACACACACACACACATGCACACACAAGTAACATCTAGTTCTCCTCTGCGCCCCTGAAGACAAGTCATGTTGGAGCTACCAGATACCAATGTTGTTTTTATATCTTCAAGGAAGAGGGTGTGCGGCCCTGGGTCACTGGCCTACTCTGGTCAGCAGGGAGTGTGTGTGTGTGTGTGTGTGTGTGTGTGTGTGTGTGTGTGTGTGTGTGTGTGTGGTGGGCGGGAAGTGGGCGGGGTCTGGCTGGCCTGACTTGGGTTATCTAGGGAGAGAGAGTTAGTGGGGCTGCCTCTCCCTACACCCATCCTACACCGCCAGTCTGGCTCGGTCCTTACGCCAGTGAACACCTCGTTCTCCGTCCAGCCTCCTGCCACACTCCCTATACCACATCCCTCACTACCCTCACCTCACCCTACACTCACCTCTGGGCCCCACGCCTTTCCTCCCTCACCCTGCAACACTCACCCTCTGCCCTCACCCTACGATCAAGACCGACCTCCTCCCCTTTTTTTTTTTCCTGATTGGGGTTTTTCTTCTCTAGTGCCTCCCGCAGGAGGTAGTGAGGTCCTCCCTCAGCAGTCGCTGCTGTAGGCGAAGAGGAGGAGGACGGGTGATTCCTTCCACCACACCAACCAGCTGAGCTCCACCTTCACACACCACGCGAACAGGTAAGACCACTTCGACGCCTCCTCCAGCTGCGAGGTTGCCCTTGACATCCTCACACACAGACACACATACACACACCTGAAGACGGAAGTCACACACATACACACCTGCAGACGGAAGTCACACACATACACACCTGCAGACGGAAGTCACACACATACACACCTGCAGACGGAAGTCATACACATACACACCTGCAGACAGAAGTCACAGAAAAGACACCTGCAGACGGAAGTCACAAAGACAGTGGCAGACAGTCACACCGACAGCTTTAGACGGAGGTCACATACACAGCTGCCGAAGGACGTCACACACACACACACACACACACACACACACACACACACACACACACACACACATCACGTGGAACTGCAGGATGACTTGTTACATCCAGCAAAACATCTTAATCATCCTCACACACTCTCATGGTCGTCTGGAGGTCATGAACAGACTTAACCTCTGTATTCCTCTACATCTCTTTCGTCTGGATCATGTCCGTATTGTTTCTAGGTACGCAACAATCTCTTCCACAATTACTTACCAATTTTCTGCGTAAGTATCTCTTTTCTATATGTCTATCTTAAAAGCCAGTGGCCGCTCAACTCTTACGCTCGTTCAACGACAGAGTCCGGAGGGAGAGAGAGAGAGAGAGAGAGAGAGAGAGAGAGAGAGAGAGAGCAAGGAGTGTGACGCGTTCGTAAAATCCTTCTGCCATGGCTGGTGTGGGGTAAGCACCCCGGTCATCGACATGGGTGTGTGTGTGTGTGTGTGTGTGTGTGTGTGTGTGTGTGTGTGTGTGTGTCTGTCTGTCTGTCTGTCTGTACTGCGAGTTAATACGTCGACCGAAATAACTCACTGTATGTTCGTGGATTATCTTTTTTTTTTTGACCCCACACATGGTACTGAGGCAGGGCAATTTTGAATCCCTTGACCTTGACGGTATGGTACTAGACCTCGATGGTTCGTTTCTTGACCTTGGCTGGTACTATCCTTGACCCTGACGACACGAGCAAGGCTTGACCTTGACGGTACGATCCCTGACCTTGACGGCACGTACCTTGAGCAAGATGTACGACCTTTCGGTATAATGACGTGGCTATTAATCTGGCCTTGCGTCAGGTCAAAGGTTAGGCCATAGTCTCCCAGTGTACCGTCGGGCTCGTCGTGCTCAAGGATCGTACCGTCGTGTTCAAGGGTCGTACCGTCGTGCTCAAGGATCGTACCGTCGTGCTCAAGATTCGTAACGTCGTGCTCAAGGATCGTACCGTCGTGCTCAAGGTTCGTAACGTCGTGCTCAGGGATCGTACCGTCGTGCTCAAGGATTGCACCGTCGTGCTCAAGGATCGTACCGTCGTGCTCAAGGATCGTACCGTCGCGCTCAAGGATCGTACCGTCGTGCTCAGGGATCGTACCATCGTACTCAAGGTTCGTAACGTCGTGCTCAAGGATCGTACCGTCGTGCTCAAGGATCATATCGCAGTGCTCAGGGATCCACAGTAAAGTAAACCGATCAACCAAATCACACGGGCTAAATCATCCAAGTGCTTGCTGTACCATCCACTGCATGACAGACGACTACGTGAGACAAGACACATTCGTGGAAACAAGAGGATAAAATCCTCTTCAGTGAAGTTAAAGCCTTGATTCCAGTCAAAATAAGCCCCAAGCCCCTGGGTTAATGTGGGAGTCAGTAACAAGACCTTCAGTTCTCTCCCCAAGCCCCTGAGTTACAGAGGGAGTCAGTAACAAGACCTTCAGTTCTCTCCCCAAGGCCCCAAGCCCCTGGGTTACTAAGGGAGTCAGTAACAAGACCTTCAGTTCTCTCCCCAAAGCCCCAAGCCCCTGGGTTACTGTGGGAGTCAGTAACAAGACCTTCAGTTCTCTCCCCAAGGCCCCAAGCCCCTGGGTTACAAAGGGAGTCAGTAACAAGACCTTCAGTTCTCTCCCCAAAGCCCCAAGCCCCTGGGTTACTGAGGGAGTCAGTAACAAGACCTTCAGTTCTCTCCCCAAAGCCCCAAGCCCCTGGGTTACTGAGGGAGTCAGTAACAAGACCTTCAGTTCTCTCCCCAAGGCCCCAAGCCCCTGGGTTACAGAGGGAGTCAGTAACAAGACCTTCAGTTCTCTCCCCAAGGCCCCAAGCCCCTGAGTTACAGAGGGAGTCAGTAACAAGACCTTCAGTTCTCTCCCCAAGGCCCCAAGCCCCTGGGTTACTAAGGGAGTCAGTAACAAGACCTTCAGTTCTCTCCCCAAAGCCCCAAGCCCCTGGGTTACTGTGGGAGTCAGTAACAAGACCTTCAGTTCTCTCCCCAAGGCCCCAAGCCCCTGGGTTACAAAGGGAGTCAGTAACAAGACCTTCAGTTCTCTCCCCAAAGCCCCAAGCCCCTGGGTTACTGAGGGAGTCAGTAACAAGACCTTCAGTTCTCTCCCCAAAGCCCCAAGCCCCTGGGTTACTGAGGGAGTCAGTAACAAGACCTTCAGTTCTCTCCCCAAGGCCCCAAGCCCCTGGGTTACAGAGGGAGTCAGTAACAAGACCTTCAGTTCTCTCCCCAAGGCCCCAAGCCCCTGAGTTACAGAGGGAGTCAGTAACAAGACCTTCAGTTCTCTCCCCAAGGCCCCAAGCCCCTGGGTTACTAAGGGAGTCAGTAACAAGACCTTCAGTTCTCTCCCCAAAGCCCCAAGCCCCTGGGTTACAAAGGGAGTCAGTAACAAGACCTTCAGTTCTCTCCCCAAGGCCCCAAGCCCCTGGGTTACTGAGGGAGTCAGTAACAAGATCTTCAGTTCTCTGAGTAAATCGACTGAATTTCTTTCCTACACAGAGAAACTTTCAACTGTGTGTTGACATATTCAACGACATCTCCCTCTTACCCTATGATCAGAGGCGTACCCCAAGGTGTTGTCCTATCGCTCGTCTTCTTTTTCATCTCCATAAATGATCTTCTTTTCTTCCCCTACATCCAACCTTACTTACCCTGAGGCTGGCGACTCCACTATATATATATACTTCAGTCCCCTTTCTCTGCCTTCCTAACTCTGATACTTGTTCTCGCACTGAATATATTCCCTCTCTTGATTCCCGTCTCTTTCTATCTCTCGTTTCTTGCTAATCAGTGTCAAAAAGAGCATCAAAAATTAAGCCTGTAATAACATAAACAAATCACCCACACTGTCTTGACGTCATTACATAACAAATCACAAATATGCTTCTCAAAGGTTTCTGAGGTGGGGGGAGGGGGGGGCGGACAGTTGTATATGTGTGTGTGTGTGTGTGTGTGTGTGTGTGTGTGTGTGTGTGTGTATGAGGGTGGGTTGGGCCACTTCTTTCATCTGTTTCCTTGCGCTACCTCGCTAACGCGGGAGACAGCGACAAAGTATAATAAATACAAAAAAAAAAAAAAATATATATATATATATATATATATATATATATATATATATATATATATATATATATATATATATATATATATATATCCAAGCCTGAGCCAGGTACCCATTTTATCGACCAACCCCTAGTAGGCGTGGACGAACAGTTGGGTTGACTGTGGACCAACTGCCGCACCTAGGATTCGAACCGATGCGCTCCTCGACCCTGGGCGGGACCCGTGAATGCGTCACGGTCAGGAACGCTAACCGTTACACTAGGGGAGTCCTTCTCTCCTCTGCAGGTATCATTTCGGCCACTGCTCTCGTGAGCTGCCAGATCGCGTCGCAAACCCTACGACCTTGAACAGCGGCACGCCTCTGGCTGCTGACTCCCGCAGCTTGTGTGTGGAGACCAGCCACACGAGGATTGGTCACTGTGGGTGTCACCTCTTTACATCTCCGTTCAACTGTGGCATCCTCTACCACTGCGGTACTTCCCTCCTCCAATAACCTTTTCCACCTGTAAGAATCCGGTCTACAAGTAAATGAGGAACTCTAAAGAACTTCTGCCTGTGTTCCTCTATCTCATATTTATCATTGTACTGTTCGTCAGAGAGGTGTGAATCAGGCATGTCTTGCCCGCGCCATGTCGCTCACTACGAAAGAAATCTGAGTTAAAATGGAACTCTTGAAAGGGAATACAGAACGTAATTTTCTTTAAGAGAGTCGGGTTCAGTGCTGGAAGTCGACAGATACTGGACAACATCCAAAGCTAATTTGAAGTAATTGATATTACATATCATCCCTCAATACATCACCTAAAGCGAAGCCATATTAAGGGACTTAGTATAACAAATTCTACGGAGAATGTCGACTTAAAACCATAATTGTAATGTAGGCCAAGCACTGATCCTCTTGGTTTTGAAATCAGCATGACGAAGACGACAATGAATCGTTATTGGATGGAAGCAGAAAGACAGTGCAAACCAGAGTGGTCTGGGAATGTCGCCTTGACCAAAGACAGACGTGGCGACCAGACGCGGCCAGTGGGGGAACGTCAAGATCCAGTCACTGTGGTGTGTGTGTGTGTGTGTGTCCCAAGGGGGCTACAGGAACTCCAGAATGGGAAGCTATTGAAGAAACAGTCAGCTTCTTCGTTGGTATTCCTTCACACGCCAGTGGCAAGGGAAAACCAGATACCAGAAGACCTGATGATCTTAGACGTGGTTAGTACATGAGGAAGTCTGAATACCAGAAGACCAAATGGACTTTCACGTGGTTAGTATATCAGAAAGTCCGGATAACAGAAGACCTGATGGTCTTTGACTGGGATTAGTACATGAGAAAGTCAGATACCAAAGAGACCTAATGGTCTTTGACGAAGTCAATACATGAGGAGGTTCAAATACCAGAAGACCTGAGGGTCTTTGACGAGATTAGTACGTGGGAGTATACATGGGAACGTCAGATAACGGAAGACCTGATGTTCTATGACGAGGTTATCAGCTGGAGTACCTACGTACATTCCTCTCCCTACAAAGGGAGAGAAGATTGTGAACCAGATGTAAATATATACCATCCCTCACTGGACTACCTCCGTCTGCCCGAGATTACACCGTGAGTGAAAAGCCACCTTGGGCGAGGCTGTAACACTGGGAGTACAACAGCCTCGTCAAAGAACTTCCTCATACAAAAGAAGTCCCTTGGAAGTAGCGAAGGAGCTCCTCAAAAGATGGGGCCCTTGGAGTAAACCCGGGAACCTTCAAGTAAAGCGGTTCTGGGGTAACCATACATAGGAGTACATATAAAGTTTTTGGCCTAGGTTGAGATACTGAAGTTCAGAAAGAAAAACCCCCAAAGAGACGAAAGTCAGACGAAGGAGTATGGAAATCTACTGTGCGCTTGTCTTAGTAAGACGAGTGGAAAACGAGTCATTCTACGTGGAAATGCAGAGATGTGTATTTGCTTCATCATACGAGATGAGAGCCGGGCGCATATTTCCGTCGACCAGGCTGGAAAAGAGACATGTGTTTATCTCCGTCAACAAGACTGGAGGAGAAACGCGTATATATCTCCGTCGACCAGATAACAGAAGAGAAATTGTTTATCTCCATCTGTCAGAAAGGAGAGACGCGTATATATCTTCGTCGACCAGATAACAGAGGAGACGTATCTATCTCCATCTATCAGACAGGAGGAGACGCGTATACATCTCCGTCGACCAGATAACAGAGGAGACATGTGTTTATCTCCATCTATCAGACTGGAGGAGAGACGCGTATATATCTCCGTCGACCAGATAACAGAGAGACATGTGTTTATCTCCATCTATCAGACAGGAGGAGAGACGCATATATATGTCCGTCGACCAGATAACAGAAGAGACTTGTGTTTATCTCCATCCATCAGACAGGAGGAGAGACGCGTATGTATCTCTCCGTCGACCAGACGGGAGGAGAGACGTGTATAAATCCCCGTCGACCAGATGAAAGCGGAGACATGTGTTTATCTCCGTCTATCAGCGATAGATGCCGGAGCGGCGAGGGACCCGCCTCGCCGGAGAGATATTTATAAAAATCCAGGTCAGGAAGCGAGACCAAGTCAATGACCTGTTGTCCGGGCCGGCTACCTGGGACCGCTACTCACCTGGTAGAGCCCGTCTAGGCGTCCCGTGTGGCCTGAAGGGGCGCTGAAGGGGGGTAGCAGAAAGCAGAGTGGTCCCGGTTCAGAGCGAGGGAGGATGATCATACTTATCTCCATCATCCACTCGCTTATGATCACTGATTCCCTCCGGGATGATAACTTAAACCGTTCTCCAGCACGATTGCCAAGTCCTCCGCCTGTGGGATGGTGCAGTACCCTTCTGGCGGGGTCTAGGGCGCCCTGGCATGACCCTGAGGCTGAGGACTGCGCCTCCAGAGTGAGTGAGGTTCCCGGTGGCAGACATGACCCGAGCTAGGGGTGGTGGGTGAAGAGGGCCCTCTTTTCACAGGGAAGGTTGGGTAGAGACCTGTCTTGACCTCACGGCTGAACAAGACGACGTGTGGTGGAGGTCGGGTGTGGCCGATGGGGATTCAAGCTGAGGACGGGAGAGAGAGAGAGAGAGAGAGAGAGAGAGAGAGAGAGAGAGAGAGAGAGAGAGAGAGAGAGAGAGAGAGACTGTCAAGCTCGACCTGGTGATAAAATGATGTCACGTGAAGCGAGGTGTGCACCGGCTCTGTGTGTGTGTGTGTGTGTCTGTGTGTGTGTGTGTGTGTGTGTGTGTGTGTGTGTGTGTGTGTATTCCTCCCTCATCACGGAAGTTCCAGCCAAAGTCCGACGACCTCAAGTATCTCATTGAAGTGAAGGAAAAGAGGCGCTGGAAATGTCATACATATCTTCCCCCCAGTCTCGCTTCCTGGAATAAATGAATAAGAGTTCAGCTCTGCAATGACTGTCTTCGAGTCTAATGTTTGCTTCAGTATGTGTCGGTTCAATTACCTTCCTTCACAACAGACACACACATCAAACATGTACACACACACACACAAACACACAGACACACACAAACACACACACACACACACACAAGGTCGGGAGCATCCTTTTATGTACAGCCTTGAAGTCAATAAAAACCAGACTGGAAGGAATGTGTTTTGTTGTGTGTGTGTGTGTGTGTGTGTGTGTGTGTGTGTGTGTGTGTGTGTGTGTGTGTGCACAGGTCATACGGTCTGGTGGTGAACGACCCACTCTCCACCACTACCGACCACCACCACCACCATCATCAACACCATCACTGCAGGCAAACTTGGCAGCAGCAGCAGCAGCAGCAGCGGCGGCGCCAGCAAACACTCCATCACATTTTTCCTCTGAGCTTCTGCCAAGTGATGCTCAACGCCCCTTCTCAAGCCTAAAATCTCCAGCGTCACTACCATCACCTTCATCATCACCCTTACGAAGTTCTGTGGCTCACGGCTCCTCAGACGGTATGCTGTCGTCAACGTCTCTTATCATCACTACAACGTCTCTTACCATCACTACAACGTCTCTTACCATCACTACAACGTCTCTTACCATCACTACAACGTCTCTTACCAACACTACAACGTCTCTTACCATCACTACAACGTCTCGTACCATCACTACAACATCTCTTACCATCACTACAACGTCTCTTACCATCACTACAACGTCTCTTATCATCACTACAACGCCAATACAACCGTCTGCATGAACGCCATCACGTACAACGTCATTACGTACATCTGTACGAACTCTTCAGCGTCACTGCTGGCTCGAGGAAGTTCGTTCAACTCCTACAGCGTCATTAAGAGCTTTATAAACATCCCTATGACTTCTCCAACACGACCCCAGGCTTGTGGACATGAGCCAAACATCTTTAGAAAGGGGTAAGAGCATTCACTGATGGTGTTTTACAGTGATAAAGGAGAAAATGTACTCTGGGATGATGCAATGTATTAATCAAGGGATGACTGTATTCACGGATGATACGTTACAGTAATAATCCAGGAGTGGCTGTATTCATGGATGATGCCTTGTAGTAACGCAAAGGGTCAGGGGTTGCATCATGGAAATCAGGAGGTACCGTATTAAGAGAGGTTGTCCCGTGTGCTCAGGGGTTCAACTGCCCTCCTCCGTGGCTTAGGTTACTTGGTATGATGGTCATACGTCCTTCAGTTCATTATGGACTCGTGGCTGGCGTCGGGGAAGTGCAACCGGCAATGGCCAAGTGATTAAAGGAAAATGAGTCGTATTTACGGAGGGAGGAGAGATCGAAGACTGGGTGAGGGAGGGCGCAGTCACCAGGAGGCCAGGGAAGGGGGCAGACGGTGGTGAAGGTCAGTGACCGTGGGACTCACGATGGCAACGTCTGTTATGCAAGACTTGCAACACGGGACTGGAAGGTCATTGCCACGGTCCTCTCGACATTACGAACCTGTTCCAGGAAGTTGAAGAAATGCTCTAGGGGACTGAAGAACACCTCCAGGGGAGTAAGGAACTGTTTCAGGAGAGTGAAGGATTCTTTCAGGAAGCTAAGGAAATGTCCCAGGAGTGAAAAAAAAAAATGTTCTAATAGTTACAAGAATTGTTCCTGGAAACTGAAGAACCGTTACATGAATGAAAACCCGTTCTAGGACAGTGAGGGAACGCTTAATTAGATTGAAGAACTGTAGGAGTGAAGAACTACTTCGATAAGCATAGGGAAATTTCCCTAGGGAATAAGATGTTGTTCTCGAAGAATGAGAAACCGTTCTGAGAGTGAAATGTTCCAGAGGAGTGATGACATATTCCAGGAGAATGGAGAATTATTCCAGAAAAGAATAATTATTCCAGCAGAATAAAAATCAACTCCACGGGAGTGAAGGTCTGTCCAAACAAAGTGAGAAAAAAAAAATATTCCAGGAGCGAGGAAGAAGTTTCAGAAAGCTGCCAAACTGCTAAAGATTGGTCACAGAAAGTCCAGAGATGGTGCACAACCATGATATTCTGATGTGTTCCAGGACAGAGGCAGCGTGTGTTCTGATGTGTTCCAGGACAGAGGCAGCGTGTGTTCTAGGACATTCCTGGACTGTTCCCGGACGATGATGGAATGCTACACGACACTGCCGGTCTGTCTGAGACACTTCACTAAGGTACCTTACAGGAGGTTAACGAAGAGTTCTGGAAAGTGAACAGAACACTGCAGGAATCAGAGGATTGCGTCAGGACGTGGGTATTGTTAAGGCTATGTTGAACTCTTCCAGTCACTATGGTCTGTTCCAGAACGGTAATACACTATTCAAGAAGAGTCTCAGGCCGTTTCCATAGGCGCGAGGCCATCTAAGGACGAGGAGGATTTCGCTCTTTTCCAGGAAGCTGACAATGTTTCTGAGATCTGATTGAGTGACCTAGAAAGTTGCAGAAATGCTCAAGTTAGCTAATGAACACCATTAGGAAACGCTTGGAATATCCAGGAATCTGGGTTATTCCAGAATGGCGATGGTACGTTTTAGATGATTAATGGTAAATTCCAGGATGGCTTTGAACTTTTCTTGGTCACTAGTTGACTGTATTAGAAAATATGTATAATGTGTCTGGAGAGCATCAGTTAAAAGTTCCATAAGTGTGGTAAATTCCTTCCAAAAGGATGGTGGACTGCAGTAATGCTGGACTATTTCTGATGACGAATCGTTTCCAAGACGGCGATGGGCCATTACTAGCGGTTCTAAATTACTTGGATAAGATTAAATTTTTTTCCCCCAAATGCTGATTAACTGTTTCTGGAGGGTGATGGGCGATTCCAGGGCAGCCGCAGACTCTCGCATGATGATGCTGAAGGTACAGGGTGGTGGTGTAGTTCCTGGATGTTGGTAAACTTCCAGGACGATCAAAAGGTTCCACGATGATGAGGATGTTCCAGGATGATGAGGATCTTCCAGGATGATGAAGTTCCAGGATGATGATGATCTTCCAGGATGATGAGGATCTTCCAGGATGATGAGGATCTTCCAGGATGATGAAGTTCCAGGATGATGAGGATCTTACAGGAAGATGAAGTTCCAGGATGATGAGGATCTTCCAGGAAGATGAAGTTCCAGGATGATGAGGATCTTCCAGGATGATGAAGTTCCAGCATGATGAGGATCTTCCAGAATGATGAAGTTCCAGGGTGATGATAAAGTTCCAGGATCATGGTTAACTGTGCCAAGAGAGTCGCTGACTGTTCCAGGACAATGATGGACTGCCTCAGGAGGAACACTGACTGCTCCAGGGTAAAGACAGACCGTTGCTAGAGGGACATGGAATGCTTAAGGTTGAGGACAGAGCGGTCCGAGATGGTTACAGAACTGCTCCAGGACGAAGATGGGCTGTTCCAGGTCGGTCATGGAATGCCCTAGGACGACAACGGAGTCTGCTATGACTCAGAAGACTGTCCAAGATCGTTGGTGGCTTGTTCCAGCTGAGTGGCTGTCTGTCCCGAAGTGGCTTTAGGGACATAACTGTGGGATAAAGAACCCACAACTCACTTCAAGACCGCGGCTCAGTATGCTGAAAATTGTGAGATGTTTACTCTTTTCCAGGAACTCTCTTACGCGATGGAAACTTCCACATCACCAGATCTTTTTTCTCACGCTGACGTCTGCGAATGTCTTAGCCAATGATACGGATGGGTTTTTCCGTCAGAGAGAGAGAGAGAGAGAGAGAGAGAGAGAGAGAGAGAGAGAGAGTGAAGACGAGACGATCCTTGGGGGGAATGAACACTTGTGGTACGCCCCTCTTAACATCCTCAAGAGCCAACAACTTACTTTTTGCTGAGTGGTTCATGTGGCTCCAGTTCCATTATCGCTTGGTGTATGGGTCTAGCTAGGGAGAGAGAGAGAGAGAGAGAGAGAGAGAGAGAGAGAGAGAGAGAGAGAGAGAGAGAGAGAGAGAGAGAGAGTGAGTGAGTGTGTGGTACTTTTATTCTTTAAGGGATGGGGATGGGCTTTAAGGGATGGGGATAGGGTGGCTATTATAGGTATGGAGAGGGGGTTATCATCAACCAGTCAACCGAACTGCTTCGAAATAAGCGTGTGCGTCGCGTCGTAAGAGGCACTCGATGTCTGCATCTACCAGAGTATGCTCTGCACCTTCATCTTCCCCTGTGACATGCACAAGTCTCCGCACTTGACGTGTTATACCCCCCAGGAGTTTATCCACCAACGTTGATACAGAAAGGCCAAGAGACAGCAAGCTCGTATAGAAAACGTAGCCACAAAAAGTTGAAAGAAAAGGCTGCACATTAATCCAATGAATGTAAATGTACAGAGAAGAGGATTCAACAAAAGCTAAGAGGAAAAAGAAAGGGATGACGAGTGACTGAGATGAATTATGTGAGACGATAAATGGAAGACGTGAAGGAGATGTAAGAGGTTCAAGTGAGACGGCAGTTCGTTCCGAGGTGAGGGCGAGGTTGAGTGACCTCGCCCACCAAAGTCAACTGGGGTCAACGAACGGAGGCTTCATTGAGGCCGGGGTGAAGTGACCTTGCCCGGCAAGGTCAATTGGGGTCAACGAACGGCGGGATTTGAGAGGCCGAGGTTGAGTGACCTCGCCCGCCAAGGCCAACTGGGGTCAACGAACGGAGGCTTCAGTGAGGCCGGGGTGAAGTGACCTTGCCCGGCAAGGTCAACTGGGGTCAACGAACGGAGGGATTAGCGAGGCCGGGGTTGAGTGACCTTGCCCGGCAAGGTCAACTGTGGTCAAGGAACGGAGGGATTTGAGAGGCCGAAGTTGAGTGACCTCGCCCGCCAAGGTCAACTGAGGTCAACGAACGGGGAGATTAGAGAGGCCGAGGTTGAGTGACCTTGCCCGCCAAGGTCAACTGAGGTCAACGAACGGGGGGGATTAGAGAGGCCGAGGTTGAGTGACCTCGCCCGCAAGGCCAAGTGGGGTCAACGAACGGGTTCCCCTGCACATCCCACATACCCAACCACGAGGAGTCGACTGTTACGCAGTACGATGCGCAAACCGCTGGCTGCACAACTGCTTACATCATGATGACGGCTGTCTACCTGACCCCCTCCCGTCCAGGTGGTGTCAGTGTACGCAGGTGTGAGTAACTTCCTATCTGTGCAGTGAGGGATGGTGGCGCAGGAGTTCTCCTTTCGTGGGGCCCCCCCATCTCTTGAATAGTCTCTGTCATCATATAACTTTTCAAACCTTCTGTATGTTGTCCACATTCAGTTTATCCCATTCATCCATCACAATTGCACTATGAAAGTACTTCTTCATAGCATCCTTTACTGAAAAGAACACTTCCTAGGACTACTTTATATCATCCTTGAAAGATGAAACTTCAATCTTAATTTCACAGGTGTTCTCATCTCTGCAACCCTCGAAGAACTGTTCACTGTCTACATCATAAGGCTTGGCTCAAAATCTTAAGGTTGTGATCAGGTTACCCCTTACTCTTCTCTCTCTCTCTCTCTCTCTCTCTCTCTCTCTCTCTCTCTCTCTCTCTCTCTCTCTCTCTCTCTCTCTCTCTCTCTCTCTTCCATGCTCGAGAGACCTGAGGCCTCTAGTGTGTGCGTATGTATGTGTATGGACGTGATGGCTTCCTATGTGTCCACAGGAGAAGGTATTACTGCGGTGTTTTCTCGTCTCATCATCTTGCCTGCGTGTTTGTGAGAATGCGTTTCTTGTGGTTATATTCTATATATATATATATATATATATATATATATATATATATATATATATATATATATATATATATATAAAGGCGGAGGAAATCTGGACGAAAATGATAGAAGGGATGACTGGAATGTGAAGTGTGGCAAGAGTGACGTCCTACCACACACACACACACACACATCCCATACCTGCAGCTGAGCTCACAAGGGCCACGTAGCACATCCCTCTATAATAGATTCCCGTCCTTATAGCACCAAACCCGGACGCGCACCTTGCCCCTGGAGACCATTGGACCCCCTCGCGTCCTCTCTGATGCGACGCTGATACGAGACCTGCTGACACGCGCACAGGTTTAACATTGCTGACACGCGCACAGGTTTAACATTGCTGACACGCGCACAGGTTTAACATGATCCTCGCCTCTCCCTTGTGTCACCTGCCGCGGGAGGGGGTTTCAGGGGATGTTTTCTAACCCCGGAGCTTACTCGGTCATCAGCACTACTACTTGAGTGACGCGATTTACCGAAGTGTACGATGCTTTGCTGCGGGTGTAAAGTGATCGTGAGTTACTCACTCTCTCTAGTGTATTAGATCCTGTGAGTAAGGTCCTTAGGGGAGGGTTTAGAGGAGTCAAGTTCTTCCCATAGGGCATTTATGGACCGGTAGGAGGTTTGAACACCCGTGAGCCACTTGGCTTCCAAAACCATTCTTCCCTCACGTCTCCCACACCATCCCTGAGCTCATCAGACTCTCTCTCTCTCTTAGCCTGATATATCACAGACACACACGGCCGGGGATCTGTTACGTAGCGTGTGTGTGTGTGTGTGTGTGTGTGTGTGTGTCTGGTCTTGACCAGCGCTTCCTGGAGGTTCGGTGCATCGTGGGGTGGAGTGGACGTGCTGGGGGGGGTGAGCAGCAGCGCCCTCTCCCTCCCTCACTACCTGCTGGGGAGAGAACTGGGGCTTTCCGTCTCCCTCACTACCTGCAAGGGAGAGAGGAGACCTTGTCTTCCTACCTGCTGGGGAGTGAGGCCAGATCCCATCGCCTCCCTCACTTACCTACTGGGGGAGAGAACCAGGACCTTTTGGACGAAGGAGAGGCGTGAAAGTCCTACAGGATGCAGGAATGAGGTCCTACCCTCCCTTCTTACTCGCCGAGGAGAGGAGGGGTTCGATCCTGGGAGTGAGGGCTGGGGGGGAAAGTGGGGTACACCCGTACCACGTAACCCGCTCCCTCCGTGCACCGTTAAGGAGGTGTGACCAGCACTAAACCCTCCCTGTACCACAGGGGAGAGAGAGAGAGAGAGAGAGAGAGAGAGAGAGAGAGAGAGAGAGAGAGAGAGAGAGAGAGAGAGAGAGAGAGTGAGAGAGAGAGAGAAGCAGGAGGTGTGTCCCATCTACGTACTAAACGCCACAGGAACCGGTCCAACCCAAGGGAGGTTCCTTCACCTTGGCTGCACCACCACTGGCCACCAGCTGTTGGTTAGCACCCTCTTCCCCCGGGGCGACACCACCACCACCCTCCCTAACCTCGTCCTCCAACACCCCTCCACCAGCATCACCACCTCCATCTTGATTCTCCCTCATGATTCCTCCCTCTCCGCTGGCTTCCCTCCCTCAAGGTTTTCCTTCCCTTCCTGTTTCTTCTTCATTCTTACACCCATTTTTCGAATTTTCATTCGTTTCCTTCTTCTTCTTCTTCCCTCTTCTTCTCTATGATCAGTGCTTTCATTGGAGAATGAATGAAATAAACATACCTTTATTTTCTTATGAAGTATGTATGTATGTATGTACGTACGTGTGTATGTAGGTATGTATGTATGTAGGTATGTATGTACGTATGTATATATGTATGTATGTATGTATGCACGTATGTATGTACGTATGTATGTATGTACGTATGTATGTATGTATGTATGTATGTACGTATGTACGTATGTATGTACGTATGCATGTATGTATGTACGTATGTATGTATGTATGTATGTATGTATGTATGTATGTATGTATGTAGGTATCTATCTATCTATGTATGTACGCACGTATGTATGTGTATGTACGTATGTATGTATGTACGTATGTATGCACGTATGCATGTATGTATACGTCTATGTGTGTATGTATGCATGTATGTATATGTCTATGTGTGTATGTATGCATGTATGTATACGTCTATGCGTGTATGTATGCACGTGCGTAATCATGTCCATTTGTCCAAATACGCATGAATCTATCAATACATCTATCTGTTTGTCCATCTACCTACCCATCTATCTATCCATCTATCTATCTATCTATCTATCTATCTATATCCACCTATCTCTTTATATACATATCTGTCTCTGTCTCTGCCGCTATCTATCAATCCACTTGTGGAGGTGGATAAGTTATGCAATTAATTCATCAGCTCTCGCTTCGAGGGAGCTGGCAGCGCACATATCTTTTTACCTCCCATCACTAGCGTCATTTGCATAATGAAGTCCAGTTGTTCGAGCAGCGCTCTGGAACGTTGCTGGAAGAGCTTCCACGGGCGTCTAAAAAAAGGAGAAGGGGGGGGGCAGGCACGACGCTGGGCCCCCCCCAACGGGTAAGGGCCATGGGGGGGGTAACTGGAGAGAGAGAGAGAGAGAGAGAGAGAGAGAGAGAGAGAGAGAGAGAGAGAGAGAGAGAGAGATAGAGAGAGTGTGTGTGTGTCACATCATCAGAGAGTTCAACACACTCACGTCTGTATTTACACTCGAAGGTACACACCACCTTCTGCCTCCCTCCACTCACTCGCTCACCGGAGGCACACTTGTGTGGGCAGATCCTTACCTGTGTGAGCTAACATGTGTGAGATCCTTCCCTGTGTGAGCTAACATGTGTGAGATCCTTCCCTGTGTGAGCTAACATGTGTGAGATCCTTCCCTGTGTGAGCTAACATGTGTGAGATCCTTCCCTGTGTGAGCTAACATGTGTGAGATCCTTCCCTGTGTGAGCTAACATGTGTGAGATCCTACAGTAACAGCTGGCTGTTCAGTGAGGTAGAGTGCATCGCTACTCTGGGGATGAGGGTGAGAATGGTTGTGTTGCTCTGGGGGTGAGGGGGAGAATGACTGTGTTATTCTGGGGGTGAGGGGAGAATGACTGTGTTATTCTGGGGGTGAGGGGAGAATGGTTGTGTTGCTCTGGGGGTGAGGGTGAGAATGGTTGTGTTGCTCTGGGGGTGAGGGAGAGAATGACTGTGTTATTCTGGGGGTGAGGGGGAGAATGACTGTGTTATTCTGGGGGTGAGGGGAGAATGGCTGTGTTACTCTGGGGGTGAGGGTGAGAATGACTGTGTTACTCTGGGGGTGAGGGAGAGAATGACTGTGTTATTCTGGGGGTGAGGGGGAGAATGACTGTGTTATTCTGGGGGTGAGGGAGAGAATGATTGTGTTGCTCTGGGGGTGAGGGTGAGAATGGTTGTGTTGCTCTGGGGGTGAGGGAGAGAATGACTGTTATTCTGGGGGTGAGGGAGAGAATGAGTGTTACTCTGGGGGTGAGGGGAGAATGGTTGTGTTGCTCTGGGGGTGAGGGTGAGAATGGTTGTGTTGCTCTGGGGGTGAGGGTGAGAATGGTTGTGTTGCTCTGGGGGGTGAGGGGAGAATGGTTGTGTTGCTCTGGGGGTGAGGGGAGAATGGTTGTGTTGCTCTGGGGGTGAGGGGAGAATGGTTGTGTTGATCTGGGGGTGAGGGGGGAAATGGTTGTGTTGCTCTGGGGGTGAGGGGGGAAATGGTTGTGTTACTCTGGGGTGAGGGAGAGAAGGACCATGTTATTCTGGGGGGTGAGGGGGAGAATCAGAACTCTGGGGTTGGGGGAGGGAGAATCAATTCATTACTCTGGGGTGAAGGGGAGAAATAACACCCCTTCACTCTGGGGTCAAGACGACAATCACTACAACTCTCTCTGGGGTCCAGACCATCTCCCTTGCTGTGATAAGCCTTATCTACTGACCCCCCGAGATATAACCCCTCCTCAGTGACTGCCGAGTGATAACGGAAGGAAAGAACCATTGCAAAATGGCCTCAAGGAACGAACCATTGTAAAATGGCCTCAAGGAACGAACCATTGCAAAATGGCCTCAAGGAACGAACCATTGCAAAATGGCCTCAAGGAACGAACCATTGTAAAATGGCCTCAAGGAACGAACCATTGCAAAATGGCCTCAAGGAACGAACCATTGCAAAATGGCCTCAAGGAACGAACCATTGCAAAATGGCCCCAAGGAACGAACCATTGCAAAATGGCCTCAAGGAGCGAACCATTGCAAAATGGCCTCAAGGAGCGAACCATTGCAAAATGGCCTCACCATACACGGAAGACAGAGCTGCAGCTTGTGTCTGATGCATGAAGACAGCGGCGAGGAACGTATGGGATCGAATCCCTTAAAATGTGCAGCGAGGTACATATGATGGAATCGAATCCCTTAACGCGTGCAGAGTGAGACATATGATGGGATCGAATCCCTTAACGCGTGCAGCGTGGAACACACGAGATCGAATCCCTTAAAATGTGCAGCGAGGAACATATGGTGGGATCGAATCCCTTAAAATGTGCAGCGAGGAACATATGGTGGGATCGAATCACTTAACATGTGCAGCGAGGTACATATAATGGAATCGAATCCCTTAACGCGTGCAGTGTGAAACATATAATGGAATCGAATCCCTTAACGCGTGCAGTGTGAAACATATAATGGGATCGAATCCCTTAACGCGTGCAGCGTGAAACATATAATGGAATCGAATCCCTTAACGCGTGCAGTGAAGAACACATGGGATCGAATCCCTTAACGCGTCCAAGCGGAGGAACAGTAAAACATAAGAGGGAGGGGTTGTCCTCTTAAACCCTCCAGTAACGACTTATAATAAGAGGATCATAAGTCTCTCTGCACACACCCCCCACACACACACCTTTTGATGGAACACTTTACATTACCCTCGCCAACTGTGGACGACGAGACGTATGTATGCGCAAGGGCAGGACGACAGACACCATGCGCTGGGGGAGTGAGTGGGTGGGTGGTGGGAAATTATACAGAGCAAGAGGAGGTTGAGAGCAACCAGGCATATGAGAGAGAGAGAGAGAGAGAGAGAGAGAGAGAGAGAGAGAGAGAGAGAGAGAGAGAGAGAGAGAGAGAATTAAAGTAAATCTTAAAGTCTACCAAGATGATCAAATATTATAATATAATCACCACTGTTACAGCTTACAAATATGATCATTATTATCATTTTTATTATCATAATTATTACTATTATCATCATTATTATCATTACTATTATTATCATTATCGTCATTAATGTCATTATGATATATGTATCTACCGCATTCCCAAACTAATAGGATGGAATACATTCAATGCAGCCTTCACAACACACACACACACACACACACAACACACACACACACACCACACACACACACGCACACAACACACACACACACACACACACACACACACACACACACACACACACACACACATCAGCAGTGGGACTAACAGGTACACAACCCACTTCGTGCATTCTACACTTCAATCTTGTCTCCATTCATATGACCTTTCCAAACGCATCCCCCCAATTTTACAGTCAGCTCTCCACCAGGCAAACGTATCTTAAGGTCTGGTGGTATTCCTTCCTTCCTTCCTTTACGAAATTAAGAAGACCGTCTTAGTTGTATTTACACTCTCCTCTTTCAGCACTTGTCCTGTAACATACACCAACACCGAACAAACCCACCATCTTGTACAGACAATATACGGCATCGTCTGCATACAACAGCTGACGCATCTTAATACCATTATTATTATTGTTGTTAAGTGTAATGAAGCACTCTAGCTCCCACACTCCCTGGCTCACCTACTCCCTAGGTCCCACACTCCCTGGCTCCCACACTCCCTAGCTTCCTCACTCCCTAGCTCACCTGGCTCATACAGCCAGCCAACAGTTCCTACCCGCTCACCCCACTGACCGCGGTGGCCGGGCCAGGGCAGGGCCTGGCAGCCGACAGCTCCACGGGAACCTGCTCTCTCTCCAACCGTTACAACCAGCGACCAACTCGCTGAAGAACGTGTCTGGCAGGTTCTTTGACACCCCGCCCCGTTCACGGAGGGGAAACTTCCGCGGGTTATTTTTAGGCTTGGCCAAGAGCGACAGATAGATGCCGAGAGAGAGAGAGAGAGAGAGAGAGAGAGAGAGAGAGAGAGAGAGAGAGAGAGAGAGAGAGAGAGCGAGGTGTCAGAGGCAGGAAGAAACAGTCGGTGAAGACGATACACAACTGCATGTGTAGATCTATCATGCCCCCACGCGCTTCTTATAGTATGGCACGATTTGTTCTTTGAGAGCAAAATTTTGACCGTAGGGGCGAAATTGGCCGCTCTAATCTTATCTACAGTTATCAAATTGGCCGTTCTAGTCTTATCTACAGTTATCAAATTGGCCGTTCTAGTCTTATCTACAGTTATCAAATTGGCCGTTCTAGTCTTATCTACAGTTATCAAATTGGCCGTTCTAGTCTTATCTACAGTTATCAAATTGGCCGTTCTAGTCTTATCTACAGTTATCAAATTGGCCGTTCTAGTCTTATCTACAGTTATCAAATTGGCCGTTCTAGTCTTATCTACAGTTATCAAATCAACTCAACTGGAGTCTGGCCTACAATGAGGGAAACTTTCAGAGGCAATGAACATAAAAAGGATTTGAATCACGCGTAGAATTCAAGAGAACCTATGAAAAAACCTTACTTAACTCCCACAAGCATGGTAATTTGACTTTATTTTGGAGGTCAACTTAAAACTGTGGTTCCTACTATTGTGTGTGACAGTCAGTTGCCGAGTGGATAATTTGCCGACTACGTTAGCGATGTTCGTTGTACGCAGCTACCGTTAGTAGTGGTATTTCAACACAATCCTCGCGCGCCAGTAACGTAGTTTTGAGATATAATCCATAACAAGGCAATTTGAGGCTTGTTTAGGGGGTGTTCGTGTACATAAGATTTTCATTGGTTAATATATTAAGATTTTACGCTAATTAACCCTACTATGTACAGATAAGGTGGGGGGGGGAAATTAATTTCGCTTCCCCTTTTTAATTCATTCTCCTCCACAATACATCCACTCATTCCATGATATAAATTCCATCAGAGTCCACTGTTAATGACAGTGGGAATGAAGTAGGCAATTAACGTATTTAGGACACATCGTTCGTCCACATCAGAGTCTACCCAGTGAAGGTCAGATTAACGGGTTAGCTTACCCCACGAAAATAATATTTCGCACCATCTAACTTCGTGATATTGTACAAATCCTGCCTCTAAAGGTGTGGTTATATGTGTCTGGTTGTGTACAATGCATACCCACATCAGAGACGAAAGAATGAGAGAGAGAGAGAGAGAGAGAGAGAGAGAGAGAGAGAGAGAGAGAGAGAGAGAGAGAGAGAGAGAGAGAGAGAGAGAGAGAGAGAGGCCGAGAAACACAAGAGCATAGACGTTGAGAAAGCGAGCGAACCGCCAGCACACAGCGGCGCTAGGCTACGCGGGCCGGCCGGGCCGGTCGACCAGTGAGTGGGTCAGTGTGTCGCGTCGGCCGGGGAGGGAGGTGTGAAGGATTGTATCCTCCTCGTTTATCCTGGCCATACTCTCCTATGTGAAGGATGGCATCCTCCTCGTTCATCCTGGCGATACTCTCCTAGTTCACGTGTCGTTCAGTACAATTTTCTTCATCCTGGATATACCAAATGAATGGATAGGAGGAATTTGAGAATTCAAGGGCATTGATTTCACATGGACTCGTAGCCATTGCTAGTCATTGGTGGGTATTTATAACCCTTACACTGAGTCTCTCTATATTTGCCTTCATTCAGTTCATCCACAATTTTGAAAAATACTGAGCATTCACATATCCCAAGGTAATTCTATAAATATTCATAATTTACATTGACTACGACCATTTTTGCTTAACATCGAGACCATAAAAGCAATATATATATTTATATATATATATATACATATATATATATATATATATATATATATATATATATATATATATATATATATATATATATATAACAGGTTTACATAACCATTCGTTGACCTTAATTTCACCGTACAAAACTTTCGCTCCCACCCATCACTTTCTCTAACGCAACTGGTTATGCTACGAGAATACGGGGGACAATGTTGATATATAATATAACCGTACAGAACCGTGATACATATATATATATATATATATATATATATATATATATATATATATATATATATATATATATTTTTTATACTTTGTCGCTGTCTCCCGCGTTTGCGAGGTAGCGCAAGGAAACAGACGAAAGAAATGGCCCAACCCCCCCCCATACACATGCATATACACACGTCCACACACGCAAATACACATACCTACACAGCTTTCCATGGTTTACCCCAGTCGCTTCACATGCCCTGATTCAATCCACTGACAGCACGTCAACCCCGGTATACCACATCGATCCAATTCACTCTATTCCTCTATATATATATATATATATATATATATATATATATATATATATATATATATATATATATATATAGAGTATGAACACGATTATCATTATCATTATTATCATTATTATTATTATTATTATTATTATCATTATTATCAGTTGTTGTTCGCTGATGATACAGCGCTGGTGGCTGATTCATGTGAGAAACTACAGAAGCTGGTGACTGAGTTTGGTAAAGTGTGTGGAAGAAGATAGTTAAGAGTAAATGTGAATAAGAGCAAGGTTATTAGGTACAGTAGGGTTGAGGGTCAAGTCAATTGAGAGGCGAGTTTGAATGGAGAAAATTGGAGGAAGTAAAGTGTTTTAGATATCTGGGAGTGGATCTGGCAGCGGATGGAACCATGGAAGCGGAAGTGGATCATAGGGTGGGGGAGGGGGCGAAAATTCTGGGAGCCTTGAAGAATGTGTGGAAGTCGAGAACATTATCTCGGAAAGCAAAAATGGGTATGTTTGAAGGAATAGTGGTTCCAACAATGTTGTATGGTTGCGAGGCGTGGGCTATGGATAGAGTTGTGCGCAGGAGGATGGATGTGCTGGAAATGAGATGTTTGAGGACAATGTGTGGTGTGAGGTGGTTTGATCGAGTGAGTAACGTAAGGGTAAGAGAGATGTGTGGAAATAAAAAGAGCGTGGTTGAGAGAGCAGAAGAGGGTGTTTTGAAGTGGTTTGGGCACATGGAGAGAATGAGTGAGGAAAGATTGACCAAAAGGATATATGTGTCGGAGGTGGAGGGAACGAGGAGAAGAGGGAGACCAAATTGGAGGTGGAAAGATGGAGTGAAAAAGATTTTGTGTGATCGGGGCCTGAACATGCAGGAGGGTGAAAGGAGGGCAAGGAATAGAGTGAATTGGAGCGATGTGGTATACCGGGGTTGACGTGCTGTCAGTGGATTGAATCAAGGCATGTGAAGCGTCTGGGGTAAACCATGGAAAGCTGTGTAGGTATGTATATTTGCGTGTGTGGACGTATGTATATACATGTGTATGGGGGGGGGTTGGGCCATTTCTTTCGTCTGTTTCCTTGCGCTACCTCGCAAACGCGGGAGACAGCGACAAAGTATAATAATAAAATATAAAACAATTATTATTATTATTATTACTATTATTATTATTATTATTATTATTATTATTATTATTATTATTATTATCATTACTATCATTATTATCATAACACAACTAACACTACTACTACTACTACTACTACTAGTAGTAGTAGTAGTAGTATTAGTACTTGTACAACTACTACTTAATGCATCCGGGACATTAACACCCTCTTCCATCCAATGACTGATTTCAGCCCCAGGGTGTTCCTGTCTACATCCACGTCCACTTCAAGTACCTCAAGTACCCCACTGCTTCTTTCCAAGTTACATTAACGGTAACCTGTCTTATCTGACTCGAGCACCTCATCATATTTGATTTACATCTACCTTTTCCTTTCAAACAGTTTCCTCTCCTCAGTCACCAGCTTCTGCAGTTTCTCCCCGGAGTCTGCTACTACAGCCGTGTCATCTGCAAACAGCAGCCGATTCACTCCCCATTCTCTCTCAACCCCCAGCACGTCGCAAGCCCGCTCCTCACACTTACTAGGACTTTATTTACCCTCATCACTCGCTCCTTCCCCCATACGGAAAAGGAGGCGGTATCATTATTTTCAATATTATGATCATCATTATTCATATCATTATCATGATTATTCTTATCATTAGTATAGCATTACCCACCTCCACGTAAAAACCACTCACCCTTCTCCCTTCCTACTCGCACACTCGCACATGCTCCTCAATCTTCTTGTATAAACTCCTTACTGCATGCATACAAGGCCTCTCTGTTACCCTCTGCTGACCTTATCACTGGCTTTCTCCAGATCCGCACAAGCCACATACAATTCATTCTCTATCTACGAATATTTCTCAATCAAATTCTTCAAAGCGAACACCTGGTCTGCACGTCCACCACATTTCCTGAGGCCACATAATGTTCTGTGCAAGCCACCACCGCTTCAATCGTTCTCTCCAACACACCGCTACTAGTTAGCATCCGGCTTCCATCTGTGTAATTCGAGCATTCACTTTTGTCCCCCTTTACCTATACAGAAGAGCCAATTACGAGTTCCCTGACTAAACCCATAGAGAACAATGTCACCTACTTCTTCCATGAGAAACTCAACCGCAACCCCCATCCACTTCTGCGGTCTGCCGCTGTGCCGCACTTCATTTCATGCAAGGCTTTCACTTCTTCCTCTCTTTTCACCAAACCAACCACCGTAACTCTCTCAACATGCCACTCGTCCCAGATACTACATCCGCCACCCTTACATCTAACACATTCAACGGTTCTTGATGGCAAAGTGGATGGATACAGGAAGACAGGAAGAGGTGAAAGAGCTGAAGTGTTTAATAATAATAATAATAATAATAATAATAATAATAATAATAATAATAATAATGATAATAATAATAATAATAATGATGATAATAATAATAATAATAATAATAATAATAATGATAATAATAATGATAATAATGATAATGATCATCATCATAATAATAATAATGATAATAATAAAAATAATCATCATCATCATAATAATAATAATAATAATAATAATAATAATAATAATAATAACAATAATAATGATAACAATAATAATAATAATCATAATAATAATAATAATAATAATAATAATAATAATAATAATAATGATAACAATAATAATAATAATCATAATAATAATAATATAATAATTATTATTATCATTATCATTATCATTATCGTTATTATTATCATCATTATTATTATTATTATTATTATAATTATTATTATACACATCTAGATCTCTTCTGTCTCGTACAATATCCATGACCATAGCAGTTCACGAATATTCATAAATAATTCCAATTGGATAACGACTTATACCCAAACTCCTTTTTTGCACTCCTCTAGCGGACATTCACTCTTATGAACGAGTCCAAATTGCCCTTCGAACGTCCTCGAACAACCACATACTACTCCCAGCTGAATGGGGGTCATACAAGACGTAGAGATGAGCTGAAACCTGTTAACCTCACAGTTACGAAGTAGAGGTGGTGGTGTGGCCGAGAGAGAGAGAGAGAGAGAGAGAGAGAGAGAGAGAGAGAGAGAGAGAGAGAGAGAGAGAGAGAGAGAGAGAATGAGAGAGAGAGAGAGAGAGAGAGAGAGAGAGAGAGAGAGAGAGAGAGAGAGAGAGAGAGAGAGTTGAGGGAGAGAGAACAGAATATAGAAACTCGCGAGAGAGATGTAGAACACATGGTCTCCACCAGTGGTGGGGAGTCATTTTCCATCGTTATTCAATCGAGTGTTTGTGTGTTTTTGATGTTGGTAATTACCATGGAGCTAACTTCTACAATTATGGTATATATATAAAGAAAACTACAGGCTCTATCATATATTGATTATGGTACATATAAAACTAAAGGCTCTATCATATATTGATTATGGTATATACAAAACTACAGGCTCTATGTTAATTATGGTATATATAAAACTATAGGCTCTATCCTATGTTAATTATGGTATATATAAAACTAAAGGCTCTATCCTATGTTAATTATGGTATATATAAAACTATAGGCTCTATCCTATGTTAATTATGGTATATATAAAACTACAGGCTCTATGTTAATTATGGTATATATAAAACTATAGGCTCTATCCTGTGTTAATTATGGTATATATAGAACTACAGGCTCTATGTTAATTATGGTATATATAAAACTACAGGCTCTATCCTGTGTTAATTATGGTATACATAGAACTACAGGCTCTATCCTATGTTAATTATGGTATATATAAAACTATAGGCTCTATCCTATGTTAATTATGGTATATATAAAACTATAGGCTCTATCCTATGTTAATTATGGTATATATAAAACTATAGGCTCTATCCTATGTTAATTATGGTATATATAAAACTATAGGCTCTATCCTATGTTAATTATGGTACATATAGAACTACAGGCTCTATCCTATGTTAATTATGGTATATATAAAAGTATAGGCTCTATCCTATGTTATTAACAATGCCTGGCGGCTATACAGTGTCTGTATGCAATAAAACCATACCTCTTACATGTTTCATAAAAAGAACCAGTTTTTATATCATATTTCGTGACTTTTTCTTTTTTTTTTTGCACTGTCAGAAAACCCGTTGGTATTTAAATGTCTTACTAACATTACGTCTCTTTGGAACAGGATGGCGGGACGAATTCAAGCATCCTTGGTCTGCCTGGCTGCTCTTGTGGTAAGTCCTTCAACGAATTCTTAATCTATATTCCTAATAAGAAATAAACCTGCTTCCCATGCCTTGCCTCTACTGTAAAAACTTTATATCTTTCTTTATTTCATACTATTCGCCATTTCCCGTATTAGTAAGGTAGTGTTAAGAACAGAGGACTGGGCCTTTGAGGGAATATCCTCACCTGGCCCCCTTCTCTGTTCCTTCTTTTGGAAAATTAAAAAAAAAAAAAAGAGAGGGAAGGATTTCCAGCCACCCGCTCCCTATATAATTTTTCCCCTATGACAGTTTTAGATTAGTTTACCAGATATAAGTTTTCTTTTACAAAGATATTATAGAAAACGCAAGTATTTACAAGATAAACTATAACTAGACTATCTATTCCTTTTCAGCCATATCATTACACGTGCTCCAATTATATATGTTTTACGCTAACATAGTCCTATACTGCATCTGATCATCTATCTCTGTATTTAAATGAAATATACGACTAACAACGTAAAGGCCCTCCATCATAGCGTCTTTTGGAGGTCCAATTAAATCCCGTAGCTCGACACTAAACATAGTCGTTACGATCAAATGATGTCTGGCCATTTATTTAACCCTTAAAGGCCTTTTTTTTAATGGTCAGGCTATGTGTAGCCTTTACTGATAAGCATCTATAAAACTACCTAGTGTTACGAAAAGAAATGTCTTTCAGGTGTATGTATCTTTACATACTTCGTAACTTCATTACATACAGTGAATAATCAAACCTAACTTAAACCTCACTCAAACCAAATCTTAGATATGTATAAGACAGTTATACAGTGTGTCGCTCACTTATAACAAGGACCAGAGACTAGCCTACCGAAGGAAAGCAGAATATAGTGTTCAACGGCGAAGCCTCAGATTGGCTAGACGTAACGAGTGGTGTGCCACAAGGGTTGGTCCTAGGCCCAATTCTTTTCATAATATACATTAACATACTATAACTCAGTCTCATATCTAAGATCTATAAATTTGTTGACGATACTAAACTAAGAGGGAGAGCTGTAAACAGGTGGGACGACGAGATGATTCAAAGAGATCTTAACATACAAGCAGATTCGTTAGACAGATGGCAAATGAAGTTTAATGTAGACAGGAGCAAAGTTATGCATTTTGGTGACAAGAATATACGTTACAGACTATTCGGAAATTCTCTAACTGAAGTAAATGAAGAAAAGGACCTTGGAGTTGTTATTAACAACAATCTGAAATACACTAAACAGTGTCAAGCAGCAAGTAAAAAAAAGGCAACCAAAGGTTAGGTTTCATAGCCAAGAACATAAAAATGGCAACCAAATGTTAGGTTTCATAGCCAAGAACATAAAAAAAGGCAACCGAATGTTAGGTTTCATAGCCAAGAACATAAAAAAAGGCAACCGAATGTTAGGTTTCATAGCCAAGAACATAAAAAAAGGCAACCGAATGTTAGGTTTCATAGCCAAGAACATAAAAAATGGCAACCAAATGTTAGGTTTCATAGCCAAGAACATAAAAAAAGGCAACCAAATGTTAGGTTTCATAGCCAAGAACATCAATTACGAGACACCAGAGGTAATTCTCACACTTCCTAATTCTCGTGTACGACCACACTTTGAATATCCACTCCAGTTTTAGTTTCCACACTATATATAAAACAAAAAGACGAGGAATGATTAGAGCAAGTACAAAGACGCGCGACAAAATTGATTCCATTCCTCAGAAATCCCGCATAGTAAGAGGCTAATAAAAAAAAAAAAAAAAAAAGTAGACTTCGCAGCCACTTAATCCAAGTGTTCAAATTCTGAACTAGTTCGATAAAGTAAATCACGAACATCTTTTCGAAGTACAAGAAAATACGGTTACCAGGACCAATGAAATGAAACTCAAAGCTAAAAGATGTAGTACGGACGTGGGGAAAAGGAGGCTTCTTTTCCTATGGGTGTTAAGCACTGGATAACTTACAGTCAGATGTAGTGATTACTAAGACTATAAATACCTTCCAAAGTAGTTGAGACAAATATTCTATAAATTCATGCATACTCTGAAGAAATAAACTGTATAAACGACGGCTGTAACGGGGACACTGGAAGGCTAATGTGCAGCAACGGGGGAATTACATTTTCTTGTCAAGTTAATCTTATTTTCTTTTTCAACAAGACAACCCAGTCGTGGGCCAATCAGGTCTCCTGTTGTCTGTCTTTCTCACGTAAACTCAGGTCAAGACACGTCATCTAATCTGACACAACCAAATCATACAGAAATGTATGAGACAGTTTACTCACGTTCATAACACACATAGCAAATATGACTAGTTATTACCTTCCATTTTCTAATGCTACTACACCTCTAACTACATGACACCCGACAGATGGGCGCGCATGGCCATGGGCGTCTCATGGACCCACCTGCCAGAAACGCTATGTGGAGACTAGGCTACCCCAACCCCGTTAACTACAACGACAACGAACTCTACTGCGGAGGATTTGTGGGTAAGTTGTGACAACAGACTTGGCCAGTGTCAGGTGGGAGAGAGGTGAAAACTGTCCGAATCGAAGTTTTGGGAAGAGATGAATGAAAAGGAAAGAAACGGGATGACTGAAGAGGAAGGGGTTGAGGAATATGTGCTGGAGAGGCGTGTAAAAATATCGAAGTGGTAGACCAGCCAGGGTAGGAAGCAGGTGGCTAGAAAAACACCAGGAAAGAAGGAAGAGATAACGAGAAAGAATGCTGGAGGAGGAAGTGCTAGATGGGGGACAATTGTACTTGGAAGAAAAGGATACATATTTAGACGGATATGAAAGCAGGGTAGTGAAGGAGACTTAAGGAGAGTAATGGATAAAGAAATGTATGGAAGAAAAAGAGGGAAGGTGTGGAGAAAACGAGAGCTAAAGAGCAAAAGACAATAAAAATAAGGGTAAAATATAGCGAAGAGGGAAGTCAAAGGTAGATATCTTAAGCACGATCATATCTTTAACTTAGCCACAGTAAAGATACAACCTTAACATAATCAACATTAACATAATCATAACTTCCTCAGGAGTACATCAGGACATAACTAGTTCTTCTTATAACTACAAGAGGAGTGTAGTTAGAGAGGTAACTTCACTAGAACAAGCTAACTAATTAACATCAAGTGTAACCCACTTGGGGAGAGTGTGGTCAAAATGTAATCCATTCATTAGTACTTATTTATGACAGGATAACTAAGAAATGATTATCTGGTGGGAGTTGGTTGAGGCAAACACATTAGTGGAAGATGCAACAGAATGTGATCTGAAATATTGTTTGTTACTTGTTCTTGTTATTGTTGTAGTATAAACATGACACCACATACTTGGTTGTGAGGTAGCAGAGGTGATTAAGGCACTCTCTTGACGCTGCCGTTGAGCATATGGAAGACTTTGGGGGCGAACCGCTGGCGGAGCCTGCGAAAGAAAGAAAAATAGAACTGTCAAATAAAATATTAAGACACAGCGACTTGTCGCCAAATAATTTTTTTTGTGTGTGTGTGTCGTATCAACTAACACGAAGGTCGATTGTCTTGCAGTCCATTACCAGAAGAACGAGGGTAAGTGCGGCGTCTGTGGTGACGACTTTAGAGAAACCGTCCCCAGGTCTCACGAGGCTGGCGGGGAGTTTGCCAACGGCATCATCGGCAAGAGATACATCGCAGGCCAGGTGAGTGGAGGTGATGCAGGACAGATGCTAAGGTGAGGAGGGAGAGACGGGCGGCAGGCCAGGTGAGTGGAGGTGCTGCAGGACAGCTGTTAAGGTGAGGAGGGAGGGGCGGGTGGCAGGTCAGGTGAGTGGAGGTGCTGCAGGACAGATGTTAAGGTGAGGAGGGAGGGACGGGTGGCAGGCCAGGTGGAAGAGCCAACATGAAGGTCGAAGAGCATTGTATGCCAGGTGGATGATGTTTTAAGGGAAAATGACTGGAATAGTTGGGGGTTCATAACGTGATAGCGATGAAGGGGAAAGATTCAGTTGAGTTGAGACGCCCTTTGGGCTAAGTTAGAAAGCCTTTACCCAGGGACACCTTCACTGCACCTTCAGGATAACACATGATGGGTTGAACATTGTGTCTGTGAGATGGTCAGCCCAGAAGCTCTCTATCTCCAGTACAGTTCAATGTCTGATATTTTAAGCATCTCCCGTTCTAAACCCCCTCACCTCACAGTTCTTCCCTGGGAGGAACATATTCCTAACCATGACGAAAACACCCAATGACTTTCTCAAGGCGCTGAGAAGCCCTTTTTCACACCACCACTAAAATTAGAAAACATGTGACGCATTCGTGATGGTGGAGGTGCATGGTGGTATGCTGACCTCTGCCACTGGTATATGCTCCTGGATGATCAACACTACACATTCCAGGTGATCGACATTGAAGCAGAGCTGACGACGAACCACAAGGGCTACATGGAACTGAAGCTCTGCCCTCACAACCACCCGAAGGAAATCATCACCCAGGAGTGCCTGGATCAGTAAGTAGGGACCAGAAATGTGTAGATAAGATTGTATTCGTTCAAGGTTCAATTCCTCCAGGAGAAGATACGCCACCAAGAGAGGATATACGCCTCACAAGAAGTTTCCGTATAGCGTACCTCTCACCTGCAGTAGGTTCCTATCTCATGTAACTGCATGTTCTGAATGAACTATTTCACACATCTTAATGATGCTACCGTCTCTCTCTCTCTGTCTTTTCTGTCCCATTAATCTTGATTAAAAGCCTAAAGCTTTCTCTGGCGTTAAAACACTTACACATACACGTAAGATACATTATTCTATCGACTTCGTTAATCTACTAAATTTACAGAAATCTTACTTACCACGCTAAATGCATTCGTATTTATTATATTCAACTATTTTATTGATGGATTATATTTTCCAATATCTTATATCAGTTGGGGGAATTTCAGGTCATCTGAGAGTGATAAGTAGATTCGTCTTTATATCACAGACAGTGTAAGAGCAGGAACGAAGAATGCACGAGCAAAAGATAGTGAAACTAGGTTAAGGAACAAGCGTTAATCATGATTTCTACCAAGTTAGGTAAACACCTTCAGATACAATAACGACAAGAATATAAACTGAGGTTAAAAGTGAAGTGGAAGCAACGGGAGATTACCGTGATAAATGGGCAGGCCACACACACACACAGAGAGAGAGAGAGAGAGAGAGAGAGAGAGAGAGAGGCGTGTGTGTGTGTGTGCAGTAACTGCAGAAATGCCCGTCATATACAAGGTGGAAGTAACGCATCTCCCTCATCACAGGTACACACTCCCTCTCGAAGGCACCACCGAGACGAAGTTCATCATCCCCAAAGACAGTAAAAAGAAAGAAGTGTTCACGTGGAAGGTGAAGCTCCCAGATGGGGTCACTTGCTCCAACTGTGTGATCCAATGGAAATACTTCGCAGGTAAGTCTCCTGCCAGGAGGGTCCAATTGTATTCTAACCTTAAGATTAGAATATTCTAACTCGGGTGTTGTAGGTACACTAGAGCGCATGAGTACAACTGTTTAAGTAATAAAAACAACTTTCTAGCTCTATATACTTCATAAATCATGAGGGCACGAGTGATTTACTCTCTCATATCTGATGATCAAATCCCCATTTCTGCTATCTAATCTTTGATTTTGGCGAATTAAGTCCTTGAGGACCATCATTAAATTTCGAAATTAACATCCAAAAAATTAATTATAAAATTCCAAACACCTAAAGTACAATGATTAATCACCATGTCATTTGATGGACTGTTCCATGATGATTAAATAAATTATAGATTATGATAAAAAAATCATATTAGGATAATCTTCGGTTTTGGTGTACAGTTTATAATAAGTAAATAAATTATAAATTATGATAAAAAAGATCATATGAGGATAATCTTCGGTTTTGGTGTCCTGTTTATAATAAATGAATTAATCATAGATTATGATAAAAAACATCATACGAGTTTAATCATCGGTTTTGAAAAGAATCTCATACAAGAATGTGGTATTTCCTTAAACTAGAATATATCAATCTAACGCATCTAACTCTATCAACGGTGGTATAAGACTATACAATGATTAATCAACAAAGATCAGTCACAATCAACTTAATTACTGAGCTTATGTACGATGATTTATAGACAACACCACATAAAAGGATCTGAATATATTCAGTGATCCCATTCTTGAAATCCAGTAGTCTAACTTACTATTGGAGTTGCTTCGATCCCCTAGTTTATCAGTGAAATGTCAATTCTTGTCAAACACTCTACTCATTACGATCTCCCTGGTATGAGAACTTTAAAAGTTTTAAGTCAACATAGAACTTAATTCTTGTATAGATTCATTTTTCGACATCTGTAAACCTGACAGGTTCCCATGGGAGGCCAGTTAGCAATTCTTCCTTCAACTGAGGTACAGACCTCGCCTTACCATGGTGTATAGACCATACCCTCTATGGTACTGGGTCTCGGTATTCACACTGTGGTGTGTGGGTCTGTCATGGGTTACTTTATGTAATTTCCCTTTTATATAAGACAGTCATGAACAGAAGACAGAAGGGAAAATGTAATTTGGCCCACAATCTTTTTCTAATGATATTTCACGAGAGAAAGTCTTTCACATACCTGACAGACTCCATCTTTACAGCCTCCATCTCTGGTATAGGAGGAAAGAATGATGAAGGACTGAGGTGCCCTTCACTGAGTTCCCCTGCCAAGTCCCCCTTCCCGGAATTCCCCACCCTGCATACCTTCCCTAAGTGCCTCTCCCCCATCACCACCCCTTCCCAGAGCCAGCTTCCATCCCACTGTGTATGGGGCGACTTAAGGAGGGAACGGGGAGGGAAAACCTGCCCTCCTCTTCTCTGTGTGTTTCCAACCCCCCCTGGTGTTTATCACACATGACACAGGCTCGAATCCTGGTTGCGGCATTTGGTCCACAGTCAACCCAGCTGTTCATCCTCCCCTAAGGGCTGATTGACAACATGGGTACCTGGCTTAGGTCAGGGTCTGTAAACACACACACACACACACACACACACACACACACCACTAGGTAAAGGAAACACGAAATTCCTGAGCGCTTTCGTGTATTACCACATCTTCGGAGGACTAATTACGTAGCGAGTAAATAAGATACAGTAGAGATCATCTATATAGAAGCGGGGGAAACAAGGAATGGCGTCATGTAACCATGTAATTAGCGAGAGGGGAGCCACGTGACCCAGCCTCTACCTGACCTTGACCCGGCATCTCGCGGATGACCTCACTCGGGGAAAACCGGATATAATGCAACACAACTTACCAGAAGGAGGTCATGTCATGGTCCAGTAGAAGGAGGTGGGGTCATCACACAGATCCTTATGCTGACCTTGTCCCTCACTAACTACTACGTTACTTGACCCCATTCCATGTCCTCTCCCTCCCTCCCACCAGTTCTGTATGCATAAAATCTCTACTTTAACTATTTTCTCTCTCTGTAACTAGTCTGGAGATGTGTGTGTGTGTGTGTGTGTGTGTGTGTGTGTGTGTGTGTGTGTGTGTGAAATGTATATGTATGTATATGTGCGTGTGTGGGTGTTTATGTGTGTCCATGTGTATGTGGGTAGGTTGGGTCATGCCTAGTCTGTTTCCATGCGCTACCTCGCAAACGCGGGAGACGGCGGTTAAGTATAATAACAAAATATAATATATATATATATATATATATATATATATATATATATATATATATATATATAGAGAGAGAGAGAGAGAGAGAGAGAGAGAGAGAGAGAGAGAGAGAGAGAGAGAGATAGATAGATAGATAGATAAACAGACAGATAGACAGACATAGATAGATAGATAAACAGACAGATAGACAGACATAGATAGATAGATAACATTACGAGACTGACTGGGAGATTCAGTGGCCCGTGGCCTACCTCACATAACGTGGCAGATAACACTGATGTAATGACCCCCTCCTTCCTCCCTTCCAGGGAACACGTGGGGTGTGGACGGCGAGGGCGACGAAGGCGTAGGCAAGGGGCCCCAGGAGACCTTCATCAACTGTGCTGACGTCACCATCAACACCAACACCCCCACCGGCTTCTACCCACCCCAGGGGAACCAGGTGGATAACCCCTGGGCACTCTACTTCAGGGGCCGCTTCCCCGGGGTGCCCAAAGACACCCACACCAAGCCCTTGGAGAATGGCCTCATTCCTCTTGTTATACGGTAAGCGAGGACTGGCGGCGCTGATGGGTCATTCATGGTGGCAGTGATGGGTCACTCATGGTGGCAATGATGGGTCATTCATGGTGGCAGTGATGGGTCATTCATGGTGGCACTGATGGGTCATTCATGGTGGCAGTGATGGGTCATTCATGGTGGCACTGATGGGTCATTCATGGTGGCAGTGATGGGTCATTCATGGTGGCAGTGATGGGTCATTCATGGTGGCAGTGATGGGTCATTCATGGTGGCACTGATGGGTTATTTATGGTGGCAATGATGGGTCATTCATGGTGGCAGTGATGGGTCATTCATGGTGGCAGTGATGGGTCATTCATGGTGGCAGTGATGGGTCATTCATGGTAGCAGTGATGGGTCATTCATGGTGTCAGTGATGGGTCATTCATGGTGGCACTGATGGGTCATTCATGGTGGCAGTGATGGGTCAGGTATAGCATTAATAACGACAGTGATGGGTAAGGAAGGTGTACCATTACAAGTTTCATATCATTTTCAAAGTATAAAACTTTTTCCTTAATAAAAAAGAAAAAAAAAGCTTCATTCATATTAATTTCATTTATCTTCGTTCATCTCTATTTCTATTTTCCTCTCTTAAGCCATTTCAACTTTTCTCTCATTTTCATTTCTGGTTCCACTTATATGACACATTGTTTTCGTTCATTGTGGACTGACGCCACACTTATCTTACCAAACTTCATTACACTTTCTTCTAGACATTGTTCTGTTTGAATCAACATTTCTTTCTTCTTTATCTATCATATCTACACTTTTGATAACGTGTTCTTTCTTCTTTATCTATCGTATCTACACTCTTGATAACATTCTCTCTTCTTTATCTATCGTATCTACACTCTTGATAACAGTTCTTTCTCTTTATCTATCATATCTACACTTATGATAACAATTCTTTCTTCTTTATCTATCTTATCTACACTTTTGATAACATTCCTTTTTTCTTTATCATATCTACACTTATTATAACAGTTCTTTCTTCTTTATCTATCTTATCCACACTTTTGATAACCTGTTCTATATACATCAAGAGCACGGTCGTGTGTATACATCATATCTACATTATCCTTATATACATTCTTGACAAACAGTGCACGACACACATCAAAAGTACTTTCATGTGTATTCAATCTTTGTCATTTACATAGTAATTGCTCACTATAACCTTCCCATGGCCACTGTAGTTGCTTTCCTATTGGTAATATCAATGTTCGTGTGCACTACTCTCATGAATCATTTTCTTTCATTCAAAAATGCGTCAGTGAACATTTCATCTCACAGCTTAACCCAAAACTTTATGGTGAAGGCCGCAGCATCTGTTATGAACATCTCTTCGGTGCTTTGCATTCAACTGACTGCCTTCATCTTATCCAGTGGTCAGCTGTTAGCCAAAGGATAACAAGAGGTCATCATCTCATCCAGTGGTCAGCTGTTAGCCAAAGGATAGCGAGAGGTCATCAAAGAAGGGTCATGGTTAGACTCCTGTGGTTGTAGAAGTACAATCAGAGACAACAAGTAGTAACAAAAGGTGCCTCATCACCATTAACAACAAGGTGGTGTGCTATTTCTTGTAATATTTCCATCTTTCCTTTCAGCCATCCCTAAAAAAGAAAAAAAAGGTTCTGTTTTTTTTTTAGTCTAAGTGATCGTGTTCTAGGGAGCGTGTCTATAAAGGCAATCAAAATTCATGCGATTACCATTTTCCAACTGGCTTTTAGTACCATTAGAACCTACAGCCTATTATTTATGTTTTTTTTGCGTTGAAGGCTCCATTCACAGACAGAAGTCCACATCAAGGCCAGGTTTTAATTGAAATATAGAGAGAATTACGAGACGGAAAAAGAAAAGGTAGGAGAAAGTATCTGAATTTTGGAGGACGTGAAAGAGAGATCAGTCCTTTGAAATGTGCCAGGTCTTAGATAATGGGAAAGACATGAGAATGTAGAGAGTTCCAAAGCTTCGACGTGTAGGGAGAGAAGAAGGTATCAAAACGGCCCACCCTTGAGTTGCTGATGGCCACAAATGATCATGTGACGCAGCAGCTTGTTGAGTATTGCGTGGTCTAGCTAGTGGTGGGGGGCACACAAGCAGCCAGCTCTCGGGAGCAAAACCCAAGGTGATACCTACAGAGGAGGGAAAGTGAACCAACACTGAGGCATAGGGGAAGTTTGGAAGATAGCCTGGGACAGTTCATAAGTCGGATCGCTTTCGACTCCACTTTGTCAAGCATACGGAACTAGAATCATCCCAAATGTGAGAACAGTACGCCATACAAAGACGAATCAATCCCTTGTATAAACAGAGCAACGGCTCAGAAGAGAAGTTTCGACATCTATACAGGACGCCCAGTTTCTGAGAGGCACACTTAGCTATTCCTGTAATGTGGGGTTTCCAAGAGAAAGTGGATGTTACAGTAATACCAAGTACGTTCATTGAGTCAAGAGGTGGATCTATAAAACCTTTAAAGAAGAGAAGAGAGTTGTGAAGGGCTTTTGATGTAGAGATGGGTAGAAACTGGGTCTTGGAGGCATTAAACCAGCTTATGGAATTTCCCTCTCGATTTAAAAGACAACGCAGGCACTTGTTTTACGTCATATATTCATACTAACTTTGGAGACAGCATTACCTGGATCAACACACAGAATTTCCTATCATGGGACTGGTCTCAATCATTCTAGCCTCAGTGCTGTATGCTGAGTACTTTCGAGGTCTTTGAAGTAGCCACGTACAATTCTTAAGGCCTCATTCTGCCTTTCTTTAAAGTATATTAGAGTTATAATGCAGACCTTGCCCGTACTGTTCACTCAGCGAGTCTAATGATATCTATAAATGCATTCAGACATCCCGATACATCCACCGTCGATAATGTCTTCAATTCACAACCCACTTCCACTCGAGTTTTATTCATCCCAAACAAATCCTTCACAGGAAACTTTTACGACCTTCCCCCCTTAACGAATCCTCGTCCTAACTTGACTGATGGAGGAGAAGAAGGACTGATCGAATCCCCGTCCTAACCTGACTGATGGAGGAGAAGAAGGACTTCACATCAGATCTATTTCACAATTTGTCTTTGTCACACCCTACGTGGTTCCCTCAACCATCCCCACCTAATTTCAGGTCATCATCATACTTGATGCACTGATGTGTCAATTCCTCTTGCAGAACACAACTGTGTCGTCCCATTAAGGAGTATAAAGACGTTGATGGTATGAACGAGTGGTGTATGAGAAACTGCTTGAAGTACCCACCCAACTGCATTCCTGACATGTGCCAGTGTGTGTAAGTTTACCCATCATTTACAGTCGGAATTGTGTCTTATAAGGTCATCAATTCCAATGACCCATCCATTTTTTTTCTAGGCTTTCAACCCCCGTCCAACTTTTGTTCATTGCGTACGTCGACTGAATTTGTTTTCCCTTTGTGTAGTTTGTAACGAGCTAGAAGTGAATGATTATTCAAAACCTTCATTTTCCTCAAGCATAAAAGATAAATATAATAACATTTTACATGGAATTACGACCTGTGGCATGTAAGAGTTTTAACTGATATGACTTTTAACCCAATCTTTGAACCATAAGCTCTCTGAACCACCAACTCAACCACTGTAAACCTATCACTCTCTCACTCCCTCCACACAGGTCAGAGTGCAAAGCTATTGGACAGCTGGCCGAGAAGAAGGACGCAGACATCTTCTGCCATCAGAACTGTCTTCGCAACCCATCATACTGCCCTGAGGAGAGGTGCAGGTGCTTCTAACGCCTCCCTCGTACTACACCGTGAGCTACATACCTGCTCCTCCTCCTCCCCAGAACACCATTGGCTCGTAACTCGTGCATTCAGATCCTTTCCCAAGACTGTCGACAACACACCGGTGCTACCCAGCTCTTGATCACCTTTCCCAGTAACACTATCCACCCCCCCCCACCTCCTTCCCCGCGCCACTATACGACCTTTCAACACCTTCTTCCAATCAATAACTGCCATTATCTATTCCAGTATTGTCTGACACCCTCGTTCGCTGTACGTCCTACAGAGAGAGGGTGGAATATGTTTCTGCTCTTTCCGTGGCCTCACACAGGCATCTCGATCGCTGCTCTCGATCACCCACATCACACACCACACTTGGTGCTACACAGTTATTGTTTACATTAGATACAACACTACGTTCCATCCACGTGATGTGAATAACATGTTTGGATTCTCAATGTCCAATGAGTTAGACGATTGAAGGTGTGATCATCTTCATCGGTGATGTTCTGTTGTTTATACATTTAGGTTTAAGGATGTTAGTGTTGGATTCTGCCAACACCACGAGTGATGGGTTCGGTGTAAGGCATTCGAAACCCACTCCCTTATGTTGTTGTGAGGCACAACATCCTAAGCTGCCTGCACTCGCGTGAACAACACAACTGAAGCAGTGGTGAGCTCATGTGACATTTCTGTACTGGGTGGAAGCTCATCTCTCGATCTATCTATCACTCTACCTGATCACCCACAAGTCTTATCATCAACTCGAGTCCCACTTAAAAATGGGGTGGATTAAATGCATGTAAAGGCGACGTCCGGCACATCACCCTCCTCCACAACACACACACACACACACACACACACACACACACAAGCATCATAGTAGCATACAGCTGTACCAATGTGACGTCTACATCAACCCCAGATTTCTCGAGCATGATGTAGCCAGCACTGGGGGTTTCATGGAACACTCACTTCCGTGCTGTCTGCTTACAAAACATCAGAACCTTTTTAATGAATATCTGAATGTTGTTGAATAAGAAGGAACCCATCCTGTGAGATACATATGTTCACACATGCCTTATGTTCATGGCTACATATATTTACACACATGCCTAATTTTCATGGATACATGTATTCACACATCCCTAATTTTCATGGATACATGTATTCACACATGTCTTATTTTCATGGATACATATATCAGATTCTTAGTATGTGTACTCTGACCTGGCAATACATGGACTATGTACTTACACTACATATGCTGTAAAACCACAACATATACGAGTGCAAACTGTAAATGTAAATTGAAAATGCTAAGCAATTTACGCTGAAGAGCATACAAGTACTTTACAGACAGAAGGCTGAGGAACATGTAAATCATTTACAACCATAAGGCAGAGGAACATGTAAATCATTTACAATCATAAGGCAGAGGAACATGTAAATCATTTACAATCATAAGGCTGAGGAGCATGTAAATCATTTACAATCATAAGGCAGAGGAGCATGTAAATCACTTACAATCATATGGCAGAGGAGCATGTAATGCTCAAAGTTGTCTCAAAGTTGAAATGCTCAAAGTTGTAATGTTCAAAGTTGTCTTAAAGTTGAATGCTCAAAGTTGTCTCAAAGTTGTAATGATCAAAGTTGTCTCAAAGTTGTAATGATCAAAGTTGTCTCAAAGTTGTAATGCTCAAGGTTGTCTCAAAGTTGTAATGATCAAAGTTGTCTCAAAGTTGTAATGATCAAAGTTGTCTCAAAGTTGTAATGATCAAAGTTGTCTCAAAGTTGTAATGATCAAAGTTGTCTCAAAGTTGTAATGCTCAAAGTTGTCTCAAAGTTGTAATGATCAAAGTTGTCTCAAAGTTGTAATGCTCAAAGTTGTCTCAAAGTTGTAATGATCAAAGTTGTCTCAAAGTTGTAATGCTCAAAGTTGTCTCAAAGTTGTAATGCTCAAAGTTGTCTCAAAGTTGAAATGCTCAAAGTTGTAATGATCAAAGTTGTCTCAAAGTTGTAATGCTCAAAGTTGTCTCAAAGTTGTAATGATCAAAGTTGTCTCAAAGTTGTAATGCTCAAAGTTGTCTCAAAGTTGTAATGATCAAAGTTGTCTCAAAGTTGTAATGCTCAAAGTTGTCTCAAAGTTGTAATGCTCAAAGTTGTCTCAAAGTTGAAATGCTCAAAGTTGTAATGTTCAAAGTTGTCTCAAAGTTGTAATGCTCAAGGTTGTCTCAAAGTTGTAATGATCAAAGTTGTCTCAAAGTTGTAATGCTCAAGGTTGTCTCAAAGTCGTAATGCTCAAAGTTGTCTCAAAGTTGTAATGATCAAAGTTGTCTCAAAGTTGTAATGATCAAAGTTGTCTCAAAGTTGAAATGCTCAAAGTTGTAATGTTCAAAGTTGTCTCAAAGTTGTAATGATCAAAGTTGTCTCAAAGTTGTAATGCTCAAGGTTGTCTCAAAGTTGTAATGATCAAAGTTGTCTCAAAGTTGTAATGATCAAAGTTGTCTCAAAGTTGTAATGATCAAAGTTGTCTCAAAGTTGTAATGATCAAAGTTGTCTCAAAGTTGTAATGATCAAAGTTGTCTCAAAGTTGTAATGATCAAAGTTGTCTCAAAGTTGTAATGCTCAAAGTTGTCTCAAAGTTGTAATGCTCAAAGTTGTCTCAAAGTTGAAATGCTCAAAGTTGTAATGTTCAAAGTTGTCTCAAAGTTGTAATGATCAAAGTTGTCTCAAAGTTGTAATGATCAAAGTTGTCTCAAAGTTGTAATGATCAAAGTTGTCTCAAAGTTGTAATGATCAAAGTTGTCTCAAAGTTGTAATGATCAAAGTTGTCTCAAAGTTGTAATGATCAAAGATGTCTCAAAGTCGTAATGCTCAAAGTTGTCTCAAAAGTTGTCATGCTCAAAGTTGTCTCAAAAGTTGTAATGCTCAAACTTGTCATGCTCAAAGTTGTCTCAAAAGTTGTCATGCTCAAAGTTGTCTCAAAAGTTGTAATGCTCAAAGTTGTCTCAAAAGTTGTCATGCTCAAAGTTGTCTCAAAAGTTGTAATGCTCAAACTTGTCATGCTCAAAGTTGTCTCAAAAGTTGTCATGCTCAAAGTTGTAAAGCTCAAAGTTTCTCAAAGTTGTAATGTTCAAGGTTATAAATTTCTTATCACAAATCCTGCTGTCAAAATTCTAAGATGTGTCAGTTAGCTGTTGGTATGTCATCATAAAGATTTATTTACTTCAGCAAGAGTTAATAAGAACTTTAATTCAAAGTAATGAACAAGTGAACAAAAAAATTCATGCGATGGGACAGCTACAACTTATTCATAAATACAATAACCAAAAGAAAGGGTAATATACTGTATATATATATATATATATATATATATATATATATATATATATATATATATATATATATATATATGTGTGTGTGTGTGTGTGTGTGTGTGTGTGTGTGGATGGGCCATTCTTCGCCCGTTTCCTGGCGCTACCTCGCTGGCGCGTGGGTAACGGCGATCACTATCACCACTTTACTTGATCGCCTCTTTTCTGAAAAGACTGTGCCTTTCCTGTCCTGCTTTCGAGCTGTGGCTTAATGAGAACATCACCATTGCTCCAGGAGGGGTGTCTGATGCCACGTATATGACGATAAATGTTGTGTTTTCACTTGTTTTACCAACTGAGTGTCTGGATCCCCTTGTTTTGGTCTGCCTCTCCAATTTCCCTGACTGCTTGTTGTGTTAATCTCTTTTTTATGCAACGGAAACTGTTTATAATATATATATTCTGTTGCCTGCTTTTACCGAGGCTATTGTTTATTGACTGTTATACACTAAGGACTTAGAAAAAGTTAATTTATGCTATTTATTTAATACATACTAAAAGAAAATGCCTTTTGCGTTTCATTCCTCCCCCTAAAAACAAAATATGAACCTCCAGCAGTGGTATTTGCTACCTCTGTAAAGCTGAATAAAAATGGAAAAGTTCATTGGTTCTGTAAAAAAAAAAACTATGTGTAACATTCTGTAGCTATACAGAGACCTAATGAATCAAGTTGATAAATACAGTGTGTGTGTGTGTGTGTGTGTGTGTGTGTGTGTGTGTGTGTGTGTGTGTGTGTGTGTCATTATCACTGTATTTGCACAACATGGGTTGGAAATTATACACATCAGGAGCCCAGTTTCATAAGCTTTTACTCAATCAAAACAGCTTACTATTAGGTCTGCTATCAAACTTGGACACGATATCTCAGTGTGGGACACAAAATCTTGTTTAATACCTCCAAGACCCAGTTTCTACCCATCTCTTCATCGAAAATGTCTCACGACTCTCGTCTTTCCTTTGATGTTTCTGTAATTCCATCTCTTGACTCAATGAACATGTGTTCTTGGTATTACTGTAACATCCACTCTTTCTTGAAAACACGACATTACAGGAATAGCTAAGTGTGCCTCTGAGAAATTGGGTGTTCTGTATTAGATGTCGAAACTTCTCTTCTGAACAGTTGCTCTGTTTATACAAGGGATTGATTCGTCCTTGTATGGAGTACTGTTCTTATATTTGGGGTGGTTCTAGCTCTGTATGCTTACATGACAAAGTTGAGTCGAAAGCTGTCCGACTTATAAACTATCCCAGGCTAACTTGTGAACTTGACCCCCTTGCCCTATGCAGCAATGTTGGTTCACTTTCCCTCTTCTGTAGGCATTACTTTGATTTCTGCTTCTGAGAGCTGGCTGCTTGTGTGCCCCCCACCACTAGCTAGACCACGCAATACTCAACAAGCTGCTGCATCACATGATTATCGTGTGGCCATCGACAACTCAAAGGTGGGCCATTTTGACACCTACTTCTTTCCTTACACATCGAAGCTTTGGAACTCTCTACCCTCTCATGTCTTTCCTAACAACAGACGTGGTACATTTCAAGAAACAGGTCTTTCACTTCCTCCAAAATTCGCAAATACTTTCCCTTGTCTCTTCTCATTTCGTAATTTCCTCTATATTTCAATCATTGTCCGTGACTGGAGCCTTCAACATAAAAAAAGTACCAAAATTTTATCACTGAGCTCCTTACATTCATCCCCTAATCTATATGTATCTGGGTCTATCTATTTATCTATTTTTGCTTGAACATACACTTATCCACTCAGAACGCCCACAGACCCACAGAAATCCACCATTACCCTCTTGACTCCAGGGGCAACACGAAGCCAACCTGCCCCTTCCACTCGAAAGAACTTCGACCATAATGGGTCAATACTCCATACAATACACATGGCATTTACTCCTAACACCTATAACATCATCACACGAGCCATTAACAAACTAAACGCCATCAGAAGATAATTAGCAGCACTGCTTTGGGAAAAGGAAAAGATTCATGTCCTCCTAGGGAAAACAATTCATCCGCTCCATCCTAAACTACGCCTCACCTACCTCGTCATCCACCATCTCGATAGCAACCACTAAAACGAAGCTGCAGACCAAACAAGTCCCTGAACAACCATTGGAGGCTAACAAGCAACCGAAAATATTTAACACCGGCACAATGAAATTATATATATAATCATCCAATATAATCATCCAATGATAATAAAGAAAAAAAGATATATCTAAAAGTTACAGGTCACTGAACGCGTTCTTTTCATAAAAGAATGAAAGACACTGAATGCCCCCTCCCCAAACAACCCAGTTTCGCTACAATCCTCATCATCACTCATTTCATATTCTCGTAATTATTTCCCTAATGGCCGATAAACTCGTCGTAACATTCACTTCATCATATATCTCGACTACTAACTCTATTCTTGAATGAATAAAAATCAACCTTACGATAGAATACCACAAAGGATATTACTTAACGTTAAACCTAACCTAACTGTTTCGAAGCTTCAAACTTGTACTCGCTCGCGCTCAAGGTTAGATAGGCTATTCTATGACTTCTTACGATTTAACTGTTCCTTTTCTCTATTATACGATAACCAGTTTTTCTATATAAAAAAAGATTTAAATAGCATTAAAAATAGATTAAAATAGCATTGTATAGTGAGCGCCTTTCTTGCGAAATATTCTACGTCACATAACTGGATCTTGGTTAGCACTATTCTGTTGTGAAATGTGTGATGAAGAGAACATTGCACAACACTTCTGTTGTGACATGCATACAATTACTACAAAATCCTGTATATTTGTGCATCGTATCATATATATATATATATATATATATATATATATATATATATATATATATATATATATATATATATAAATATATATATATTTTTTTTTTCTTATACTTTGTCGCTGTCTCCCGCGTTTGCGAGGTAGCGCAAGGAAACAGACGAAAGAAATGGCCCAACCCCCCCCCCCCCCATACACATGTATATACATACGTCCACACACGCAAATATACATACCTACACAGCTTTCCATGGTTTACCCCAGACGCTTCACATGCCTTGATTCAATCCACTGACAGCACGTCAACCCCGGTATACCACATCGCTCCAATTCACTCTATTCCTTGCCCTCCTTTCACCCTCCTGCATGTTCAGGCCCCGATCACACAAAATCTTTTTCACTCCATCTTTCCACCTCCAATTTGGTCTCCCTCTTCTCCTCGTTCCCTCCACCTCCGACACATATATCCTCTTGGTCAATCTTTCCTCACTCATTCTCTCCATGTGCCCAAACCACTTCAAAACACCCTCTTCTGCTCTCTCAACCACGCTCTTTTTATTTCCACACATCTCTCTTACCCTTACGTTACTCACTCGATCAAACCACCTCACACCACACATTGTCCTCAAACATCTCATTTCCAGCACATCCATCCTCCTGCGCACAACTCTATCCATAGCCCACGCCTCGCAACCATACAACATTGTTGGAACCACTATTCCTTCAAACATACCCATTTTTGCTTTCAGAGATAATGTTCTCGACTTCCACACATTCTTCAAGGCCCCCAGAATTTTCGCCCCCTCCCCCACACTATGATCCACTTCCGCTTCCATGGTTCCATCCGCTGCCAGATCCACTCCCAGATATCTAAAACACTTCACTTCCTCCAGTTTTTCTCCATTCAAACTCACCTCCCAATTGACTTGACCCTCAACCCTACTGTACCTAATAACCTTGCTCTTATTCACATTTACTCTTAACTTTCTTCCACACACTTTACCAAACTCAGTCACCAGCTTCTGCACTTTCTCACATGAATCAGCCACCAGCGCTGTATCATCAGCGAACAACAACTGACTCACTTCCCAAGCTCTCTCATCCCCAACAGACTTCATACTTGCCCCTCTTTCCAAAACTCTTGCATTTACCTCCTTAACAACCCCATCCATAAACAAATTAAACAACCATGGAGACATCACACACCCCTGCCGCAAACCTACATTCACTGAGAACCAATCACTTTCCTCTCTTCCTACACGTACACATGCCTTACATCCTCGATAAAAACTTTTCACTGCTTCTAACAACTTTCCTCCCACACCATATATTCTTAATACCTTCCACAGAGCATCTCTATCAACTCTATCATATGCCTTCTCCAGATCCATAAATGCTACATACAAATCCATTTGCTTTTCTAAGTATTTCTCACATACATTCTTCAAAGCAAACACCTGATCCACACATCCTCTACCACTTCTGAAACCACACTGCTCTTCCCCAATCTGATGCTCTGTACATGCCTTCACCCTCTCAATCAATACCCTCCCATTTAATTTACCAGGAATACTCAACAAACTTATACCTCTGTAATTTGAGCACTCACTCTTATCCCCTTTGCCTTTGTACAATGGCACTATGCACGCATTCCGCCAATCCTCAGGCACCTCACCATGAGTCATACATACATTAAATAACCTTACCATCCAGTCAACAATACAGGAGGAAGTGAAGTGTTTTAGATATCTGGGAGTGGATCTGGCAGCGGATGGAACCATGGAAGCGGAAGTGGATCATAGTGTGGGGGAGGGGGCGAAAATTCTGGGGGCCTTGAAGAATGTGTGGAAGTCGAGAACATTATCTCTGAAAGCAAAAATGGGTATGTTTGAAGGAATAGTGGTTCCAACAATGTTGTATGGTTGCGAGGCGTGGGCTATGGATAGAGTTGTGCGCAGGAGGATGGATGTGCTGGAAATGAGATGTTTGAGGACAATGTGTGGTGTGAGGTGGTTTGATCGAGTGAGTAACGTAAGGGTAAGAGAGATGTGTGGAAATAAAAAGAGCGTGGTTGAGAGAGCAGAAGAGGGTGTTTTGAAATGGTCTGGGCACATGGAGAGAATGAGTGAGGAAAGATTGACCAAGAGGATATATGTCGGAGGTGGAGGGAACAAGGAGAAGAGGGAGACCAAATTGGAGGTGGAAAGATGGAGTGCAAAAGATTTTGTGTGATCGGGGCCTGAACATGCAGGAGGGTGAAAGGAGGGCAAGGAATAGAGTGAATTGGAGCGATGTGGTATACCGGGGTTGACGTGCTGTCAGTGGATTGAAGCAGGGCATGTGAAGCGCCTGGGGTAAAGCATGGAAAGCTGTGTAGGTATGTATATCTGCGTGTGTGGACGTATGTATATACATGTGTATGGGGGGGGTTGGGCCATTTCTTTCGTCTGTTTCCTTGCGCTACCTCGCAAACGCGGGAGACAGCGACAAAGTATAATAAAAAAAAAAATAAATATACATATATATATATATATATATATATATATATATATATATATATATATATATATATATAAAGGTTCTTCATAAATGCTACCATAACTATGCTAGAAACAAGGAAGAAATCAAGCCAGGGAAAAAAAAAGAAATAACTTACAGTTTGGCTGGTCGTTGCCACGTCTCACGGTAGCCTCGCTCCTGCTCTTACATTTATGATGGAGGTGTCATGCAAGATCCGTTACCGCTTAGCTTCATCCTATAGAATAAAAGAGACGGAAAACTGTTAAGTTTCACACACTAGAAGGAAGAAAGGCAAACGAAACTTAAAAAGTTATGCCTCACCCATTAGGAAAACTTAAACGAGTAGGATTCAACGACTTGAAAAATAATGAAAAGTTGGAGTAAAGATTCGCTCACCAGACAAAGTAAACGAAAATTTTAAGTTAAGATTAAGCAGTAGAATAAAGAGAAATATTAAGGTCAAGATTCACCTACTGGAAATAAAGAATAATAAACGAATCTAAAGCTGACTCGTTTACTAAAAGTAAACGATATATTAAGATTCGAAAATGATTGCGAGAGTTGAATTTTAACTCCTGAAAATATGATAATATTGGAACAAACTAACTGAAAATTATACGAGGAATTAAAATTAGATTTAAAATTACAAAATTTATAGGTACAAAAATGCTAAGAATCATATAATGAATTATATGTTAATATTCATGAAGTGGTTATACGTATAGACATGAAACACTGAAACAAAATCATTCAAATTTTACACATTATGATTTTACGAGCATTCTTAATGGTCTAAATGAGCAATCAAAATGGTATAACAAAGTACACATATGTATAAGGTATTATACATTCTACTCTAATTCATCCTCAAAAATCTACCATGTAGATATTCTAATCTAATTCATCTACAAAAATCTATCATGTAGATATTCTAATCTAATTCATCCACAAACATCTCAATAATCTACCATGCAGAGAATTGGTAAACACGAGAAACGTGACACAGTTCATCAGACCCGACCTTAAATATGGATACACTTCGTTACTATTTAGGGAAATGATGCTATAATCTTGCCTGGCATATCCTGAAAGGAGACTAAAATCCCACATGTCTGTAATTCAGCTCGTGTTCCGCTAGCGAGGCGTTCACGTGTCCGGCACAACCCAGTGTGAGGCCAGTTGACGACTCGCCTCCGAGGAAAACATAAACACAAGGGTCCCCAGTGGG